>NC_046370.1:22595225-22892725 GCF_011125445.2 Fundulus heteroclitus
GTGTGTTAATAAATGTTCTTGATGACATGACAATATGAAAATGTATCCATCGAAACAAACATAACAAAAACGTTATCGTTACCATTAGGGTTGTCGTAATGAGAAAACTACTGAACAAAAAATGATCTACACTCCCTGAACAAAGATTATGACATTATACACACTTTTGCCTATAATGTCGTCAAAATGTATATAATTACAGATCCTATCCTAAAATGTTGCATTCCCCCCTGCAAATATGGGTAATTATCACAGACTAAATGGAATGGAGCCCTGCTATGGCAACAGCAGCATCCATATCAACAGCCTACGCAAGGGTAGAACACATGATATTCTGACGTTCTTCGGATGCAAGCCAATTTAAAGGAATAGGCAAAATAAAATGTAGGATTGAAAGGTAATAAGTAGCCAAATTGTGACAGTACTACATTCCCCCTTGTGAACCAACGTGACTATCACAAGTTTTTCAGTGAGAGTGGGTAAACTACCACATTGTTTTATGTAAACCCAAAAAGTAAAATCTATCAAACTTCATCAAGTACAGAGTGCAGTCTCTATTGATGGTTTTGACTGACTGTTGATTCTATGTACGACTAAACTGAAACGCTAACATTTGACTCCTCCTAAAATTCTAGACTAGCACCTTCAAAATTGAACTGAATTAAAAGGAATCTAACTTAACACAGCTATTGATGGGCTGCATATGGACCGAGTTAAGACTATTAGTTCTGGCTGCCCTGTCTGCTTGACTGTTTTATCTGTAAGAGTGTTTTCAATAAATAGACTGAGTGTCTCAATGCCTCTTTTGCTAATAATATTGAAAAATCATAAGTCTTGATTTCTGACTCCACAACAGATTGTGTGAAAAAAAGGCTAATTGGTAACCATGTTCACAATTTAAAAAAATAAAAATTGCTAAAACAGAGACTGATGGGTGGGAAAGCATTTATCCCCGGGGGGCAGACCATCAAACCAGGCTTTAATAACCATCATTCAAACTTCTCTCCTCATTTATTACCTGGAGACATCCATTAGCTGATAATTGCAGAACTATGACATGCGTAAATTGATCACTTAATCAGTCTTAATTTGTGAACTGATGGGTCTTGATTAGAAAGCATCACTTCCCTCTGTGTTCTTGGCAGATCAATGGGGGTGGGAGGCTTTTGTGCCTTTTTTTTCCCCTCAAATGTTTTTCTTAAAAGTTGAAAGTTATTCATGTACAAAATATATGAAAGTTATTCATGTATTATGTTCAGAATTCTGAACTGAAATGTTCCATTAGTCATTCCATGTTTTTTTTAAAGGTAGGAGTAGAGGAAACTGTAAACTGTGCAAAGATTTTGAGGAATAATGCTTAAACAATTGGAAATATATGTTCAAGTACAATATTTAATTTAGATCTGACCAGTATATGCAAGCATGGACCCATGAAGATTCCCATTGAGCCACCCAACTCTCTAACTCTCTTTACAACAGCTTGTAGGCTGTTATTGATTTTGACCTTTGGTGCTGTGCTCACTGAGTGCACGGCAACAAATTCAGCATGTTACACTTCACAAAGATTGCATTTTAGATAAAGACCGTCAGTAACGGTAAGGTAAGGTCCAGAACTGATAAAAAGGAGGGAGTGAGTAAATACCAAAGGACACATCTGATTGCATCTTTACAGTGAATTATGGTGGAAACCATCTTTAGAGTTGAAAATTGTCTCCCACCACTAGCTTTACCCACCCTCTTCACATTTGCAACCCATTCTTCATCCCCTGAAGGTGCAAGCTAAAGATAGACTTCTTCACAGGTGAAGAATTCAGGCTGTAATGGAAGTTCTCTGCAGAACTCTTGCTGCTTCACCATTTAGCCTCACTTTACTCGTTTGTGGAATGTGAACCTGGGTTCACATTTTTCTTAATTTTTCACTTTAGTTTCAGAGTTAACAAGCCAGGAGATATGTGATCATGCAGCATGTGAAGTGGTTGAAGTATAAAGAGTATTTCTCTTACTAAACCGTTAAACTGCTCCAATCAGGTCAATCAGGAGTCTTTCTTCTCATAATATGAGCATAATGAAATGTTGGTGAAACACAGGCTCGGAATAATACAGACACAAATCAAAGACATAAATGTTCACGTTGAATGTACCACCAACGCGTTTTAAAAAACTAAAAAGTGTGCAACTATTCCTTAGCAACTGATTTATCTAAATGTTCAAGTCAAACAAGACATATAGCAGTCAGTTTACAGAATGACATAAAACAGGGGTGTCCACACTTTTTCAGCTTGGGAGCTACTAATAAGATGACCAACTAAAAATGATCTACAGTAAAAGTACAAAACATACATTTTACTATTCTATATTATCATTATTTTATTATGACTATTTAATATTCTGTATTCTCTTTTTCCATTTTCCCCTATTAGGATAAAGTATATTTTAATTAAATTAGAATGCATATTGGTGGGCCTTTCATTACTACGTGAACCCACATTGCAAAGTACAACTCTGTGTACATTGTTTTCTCTTACCTTACTCCGATTACTTGCACTGATTATGATCAGCCAAGGCAGCGTAGTCCGGAAAGTCCCTGCTGATAGCCAATCTCAAGCACACTTCCAGGTGAACATCAGTCATGGTAGAGCAGTATTTTGACTTAATTATCTTCATGTGGGAAAAACTGATTTGCATAAATAGGTGGAACCAAATAATACTGTCAGGGAGGTGGCACATTTCCTCATGTTGGGGTATTTTTCCTCTGTTGGTAAGTTCCAGAACTGTCCATGAGCACTGGACTTCAGCTCAATGTCAGCTTGCAGAGTCAAAATTTAATTCTCAACACAGGAGGAGTTCAGGTAAAACAGCATTGCCATTTTTAATGCAAGGGAATCCACCTCTGCATCTTCCTGAAAAGGGTAGCACATGAAAGTAGCAACTGGCTTCGGTAAAGCAAAGTCTTGAAAGTGTCTGTCAAACTTTGACAGACAGTTCTCAGTCTGCTCTGTGCACTGTCAAGTTGTTCAGGTGTCTATCCTTGCATCTACAGCTCAGACGTAACATTCTGTAATTCTGCCAAATCATGGCGCTGCAACTTTGAGGACAGGTGTTGCATCTTTCTTTGGAACTGAGCTTATTAGGCCGTGGGCCAGAATCTGTACGATGACTTTTGGTATGAACTGTCAGGGGGCAACTTTCTTGCACCGGGATAAGTTGCTACACATAGCAGTGATCTCAAAACACCAATGTTCCCACGTTTGCACTTGCACATTAATAAGTTAAAGCCGATAAAAAAATCTAAACTGTTGCGCTCCAGTCCAAGAGGTCACGTGATTCGATTTTTGCTGCTCAGCCAATCAGATTGCTGTATTGTCAGCTGAGCGCGTTCAACCACATCATCTTGGCTGCACCTGTAAAGGGTTGTAAACATTTGTTTCCAGACGAAAAAAGTAAAATAATAGCATTATGTGGCGCCAGTTGGCAAAGATCTTGATGGCAAGGAAAAAATAAATTGCCCAGTCCATCCATCATTCATTTTCTAACACGCTTTATCCCTGCTGGGTTCGTGAGGGGTGCCGGTGTCTATCTCCAGCTGTCAATGGGCGAGAGGCGGGGTACAACCTGGACAGGTCGGCAGTCCATCGCAGGGCAGAAATAGGCCAGACTTTAGCCCATTTTACTGTGATATCACCGAGACCTGCTGCGCTAGGATACCACAGGCGACAGGCGTCGTGCCAAACGACTTATCCCCGCCAGAATTTGTATCCCCTGTGTCGGGAGAGTGTTTGAAATCAATAAAACTTTTAACCTCCATCTTTGTGAAGTCTAAAAATACTTTTAAACATCACATTCTAATAAAATTAAATAGATTTTTTTTAAACTCCTAATACATTGTTCTATTTTTAAAAGCGACATATCTCGTTTTCTTAATATGGTTAATATCTCTATATGGTTCTTGGTTGATTTAAAATCTTACTAAATCTGATAATTTTGGCTGTACCTTTATTCAGTGTTCATTTGATCACACGTGAAATCCGCTTTATATGATCTATTCATGCGGGTCTAGCTACCAAAAAAGAAAGAGAGGCGAACAAGTAAACAGCTGTGATGGACTCAGGAAGGTGGATTTTGGTTTCAGCAGACAGACAATGTGACAATCTAATAACATAAAGCTAATATTTTCGTGACACATCTGGAAATGACCACAGAGCCGTTTTCTTTCCCAGAACGTGTTATACTGAGTGATCAATCGAGTTTTAACCGACATAGCAATCCCTTATGTGTCAGGATTTGTCTTTGGATGAACCCAGACACAGCAAGCACACACAGAGCTAGTTCTTGAAGTGAGTTTATTGAACAGATTTGAGGGTTAATGACGACAGGAACCAGAGTCTTTTATGGACGGAGACGAAGGGTGCAGAAGCTGGCTGACAGGAGGAGTGCGGGGAGACTGACCAGGGAGGAACACCGGAGCAGAAGACTTGAGACCGGGGTGGAGCACTTGAGACCAGAATATCCGAACTGAGAGCTTGAGACCGTGGAACAGCTGCTGGAAGTTGAGAAACGTGGAACAACTTGTTGGAACTTGAACGTGGAGCAGCTGGGGGAACTTGAGAACGTGGAACAGAACGTGGAACAGCTGCGGGAACTTGAGAATGTGGAACAGCTCAGGAACTAGAGAACGTGGAACAACTTGTTGGAACTTGAGAACGTGGATCAGCTGGGGAAACTTGAGAACGTGGAACAGAACGTGGAACAGCTGCGGGAACTTGAGAACGTGGAACTGAACTTGAGACCGTGGAACTGCTGGAGAACGTGAGACCGTGGAACTGAACTTGAGACCGTGGAACTGCTGGAGAACTTGAGTAGAACGGAACCCAGGAGACGTGAACAGGAGAAGAGAACGTGAGCAGGAACAGAAGCGTGTCTAGAGTTGAGGCTGGCTGGAACGAAACTGAAGTGAAGGCTTCTGACGGAGAAAAACATGAAAACCGAGCTGATGCAGGGTTCTGGCAGAGACTGAGCAGGAGAAGAACACTATGGACCGGCGAGCAAGAACAGACTGAGTTGAATATAAATAAGGGTGGAACCAGGTGAGAGCAGTTGAAGGTTGATTGCAGCCTGACAGGTGGAATTAATTATTCTGAGCAGGGAAGGGAGAGAGGCAGCGAGGCACAGACTGCAGCCTACAAGCTGCATCCTGACATTATGATAGCACTAACAAGTGTTACATTTTCAGTTTTAACCCACTAACTGAACGATAATGTAACGACACCATTGCTGTATTTCGTTAAGAAAAATAAAACATCTTCATTTCCAAGCCTAATAGGTTGGAAATGAGGCAGAGTTGACTGGATTCATTCTTCCAGCTGAATGCACTCCGGACACAGGGGATACAAATTATGCCGGGGATAAGTCGTTTGGCTGTGCTATGTTAGCGCAGCAGGTCTCGGTGATATTACAGTAAAATGAGCAAAAGTCTGGGCTATTTCTGCCCTGCGATGGACGGGCGACCTGTCCAGGTTGTACTCCGCCTCTCGCCCATTGACAGCAGGAGATAGACACCGGCACCCCTCACGAACCCAGCAGGGATAAGCGTGTTAGAAAATGAATGATGGATGGACTGGGCAATTTATTTTTTCCTTGCCATCAAGATATTTGCCAACTGGCGCCAGAAAATGCTATTACTGGGCTTTCTTCGTCTGGAAACAAATGTTTACCACTCTTTACAAGCGCAGCCATGATGAACGGTTGAACGTGCTCAGCTGACAATACAGCGATCTGATTGGCTGAGCAGCAAAAACCGAATCACGTGACCTCTTGGACCGGAGCACCACAGTTTAGATATTTTATCGCCTATTATTACTATTATTAATGTGCAAGTGAAAACGTGGGCACATTGGTGTTTTGAGATCACTGCTATGTGTAGCAACTTATCCCGGTGGAAGAAAGTTGCCCCCTGACAGTTCATACGAAACTTCTTAAGGAGACATCCTACAGATTCTGGCCCACGGACTATATCATATTGATCACAGTTTTGTCTTTTCCTTGCAGCTCTACATTAAGTTCATTCAGCATGTTGGTCAGATCAGTGTCATGATTGAGGTTTTTGTTTGCTTTGCTTTGGACTATTTCTGGACTTTTCCTATCAGTCTGTAACCTCTCAGCCACCAGTCAGCTCAGTCTCCCTCCATCCATCACTATACTCTAGATCAGCTCCACCTGTTGCCACTAATTGGTCAACTCGGCTCACCTTTGCACCTGTCTACTTATACCTGCTTCAATCAACTCATCCCTGCCAGAATGCCTCTTCTCGTCCTGTGGGACGTGCCCTGCCTCTACCAGATCCTTTGTGCTCAGTCAGCTGGACTCTTCAGTTAAAAGTAAGCAGTCACTACTGATTATTAACAGGCTAGTATGAGATCAGCAATAGACTATGGATGTATGGTATATGGAGCAGCTGCAAAATCAACATTACAACTGGCAGATACATTGCAATACAGGGAAATATGAATAGCTACTGGAGTAATTAAGACTACCCTATCAATGCTCTTTTAGTAGTGTCTGGAGAGACTCTTTAGAAATTAGACGAGTCAAAATATCACTTTCTTACTGGATAACAATTCAAAGAAATAGACAAGAAAACCCAGCATCAAGCATATTAAAGACCTTTTGGGAATACTCCAAAATTTAAAAGAAATGGCTTTTGTTCGATAGGAAATGAATGGGCAAAAATATGAGTTAGATAAGACATTCTCTCATAATAATCCAATTAGTGCTGTGCCACCATGGTCAACCAAAGTCGACATTAAAGTACATGACATGAAATGAAAAGAGAATGGAAACATAATGAAGTTGGGGTTAAAACTAGCCTATATATTAGTGTTTGAATTTTTTGAACCATCTGTGTAAAATTTTAAAGGGAAATGTGGGAATAGGGATATACATTCTGGAGTTTAATATACATATAGTTAAAAGATTAAGATACCTTCTGTCTGTATACACCAGGAATGGTTGCATTATTAGTTTGCAGTGGGTGGAGGAGGTTATACCGGACAGGGTGGTGATATGCACAGATTCAGATGCAGTAACAGAAAGTATGCAATCAAAAGGAAACTGTAGGAAAGACCATGTCTTAAAAATTAATCGGCGTTTATTCAAGTTATTTAGGTGTGGAATAGATATTCAGTGATTTTGGGTACCAGCACATGAATTGGTGAGAGGAAATGAAACAGCAGATATGCTAGCTAAAAAGGCTTTGGGGAAGGAGATATTGATTCAGATTCCATTTGGGAAAGGAGAAAGTAAATCAATAATTAAAAGGAAAGAAACAGAAATATGGAAAAAAAATATGGGATGAACATGAGAAAGGAAGAAGATTATATAGAGTTCAAGAATCTGTAATAATTAGAAATTATGGAGAAATAACCAGAAGGGAAGAGGTCATTCTGACTAGGAATTAGTCATACCTACTTGAATGAGTTTTTTTTTTGTTTGTTTGTTTAAACTAGGGACAATGAATAATGCTATGTGAGGGTTGTGGAGGAAAAGAAAATGTGGATCACATTTTAATGAACTGCTATAAATATGCAACTGAAAGAGAGGATAAGGGAAGTAATTAGGTAAACAGGAAGAGAATAGAGTATTAAAGGGATATTGGGGACAGCTGGGGATACGGAGGAAATTATGGTATTTATTAAAGCATTATTTTTATTTTTACATAATACAAAAACAGAATACAGTAGGTGGAACATATAAAGCTACACACTCTTGTACAGTAGGTGGCGGTATGCACTTGTAAGAAGTTTACAATCCACCGGGAGGAAGAAGAAGACTTAAAACTTTATTTATAAAAGGTCAAATAATAGCACAATTTAGTTAAAAACAAGTGTCATTTAATTAATATACTTAAATAAGGAGCTTGTGATATTGAAGTTCTCCTTTTTCTCACACATCACATAAAATCTTGTTTAAACCCCACAACTGCATAGAATCTTCCATTTTCTGTGTGGTTCTGTGGAAGTGAAACTCCAGCCTAATCCTGGCTTTACCGTTGCATCTCCACAGAGCCACGGCATCAAGGTGAGGTCCCTCCTGCAGCCTGTCTCTACAGGAGAAGTAAATGGACGTTTTGCCTCACTGACTAAAAAAATTAAGCTGGGCCTTGTTTCTTTTGTGTTGGCAGAGTCCTCCAATAAATAAGTCGTAAAAACAATACCAAAAAGACTAAAAACACATTTTAAAAAGCTGAAAATGGTATTCAGTCTGATGCAGTCCATAAAAACATGAAATACATTTTCAGACAGACTGCAGAAAGGACACTTGTTTAAAACACCTCGATTAATAACTGATAAACATTTGTTTGTGGTGATGGCACTGTGCAAAATCCTCCATTTGTCATGATCGGAACAGAGGGACCCAGTATTCTACTAGACAAACAGGAAGTATGTTTAAGAAGGTTTATTTACAGACTTGTTTGTGAGCTGGAAACGGGATGACAGGCTCGCAGTGATATGTACAGAACAGGACAAAGCTCATGGTCGACAACAGTTCTTGGTCAAAAACTGGGTAATCAGAAAAGTAAGACAGTCCAGAGCAGAATTTGGGCTCAGAGTCGGGGAAACAGATCCAGGTTCGGTACACAGGCAAGCAAGGTAAACAGACAGGGATCAGGCAAGTTCAAATAATCCAGGAACAGGCTATTTATTTAAAAACAGGTATACAGGGGTCAGGCTGGCTCAGATATCCGGAGACAAATTGGGTCGGGATTAACAGGGCTATCGGAAAACAAGAATGCTGGATATGACTCACTGAAAGGCTTGTAATGATCTGGCACCAAATAGAGGAGTGCACAGGTGACTGGAGTGAAAACTAATTGCAGGTGACAGGTGAGACTGAGCGCTGTACCGATCCGTTGTGGTGAAGAGAGAGCTGAGCCAAAAGGCGAAGCTCTCGATTTACCGGTCGATCTACGTTCCTACCCTCATCTATGGTCACGAACTTTGGGTCGTGACCGAAAGAACGAGATCCCGGATACAAGCGGCTGAAATGAGTTTTCTCCGTAGTGTGTCTGGGCTCTCCCTTAGAGATAGGGTGAGGAGCTCAGTCATCCGGGGAGGACTCAGAGTAGAGCCGCTGCTCCTCCACGTCAAGAGGAGCCAGTTGAGGTGGCTCGGGCATCTGGTCAGGATGCCTCCTGGACGCCTCCCTGGAGAGGTGTTCCGGGCACGTCCCACCGGGAGGAGGCCCAGGGGAAGACCCAGGACACGCTGGAGGGACTATGTCTCCCGGCTGGCCTGGGAACGCCTTGGGATTCCTCCTGAGGAGCTGGCCCAAGTGGCTGGGGAGAGGGACGTCTGGGCCTCCCTACTGAAGCTGCTGCCCCCGCGACCCGACCCCGGATAAGCGGAAGACAACGGACGGACGGACGGACGGAGGTGAGACTGATCAGAGGAAGGGTGGTGGGAGAGATGGAACAAAGCTGATTGGCAGAGACTGGTGACAGGGGATTGGCTGGTGACTGTGAGGTGAGCAGGTTGATTACTGGCTGGTGACTATGAGTTGAACTAAATGTGTGCTGAACACTGATAAACTAGTAAAATACAATGCAAAACTAAACTAACACAAAACCCAAATGATGTACAAAGTCCTCCACTGGGGTACTCTTCCAGCAAGTTTATCAGTCCAAACACAGACTGCCCGGTTCTGGAGGTTCTTCGGATTATCCCCTTTGTGCAACTTTGGTAATCGGCTTTCTGGTCCATATTGAATACAACCATTTTCTGTAGATCCAGGCTGGAAAGCAGAGATCCACTTTGCTCCGGGAAATCAGGATCCAGTATCCAGCTAGGAAATCTGTCAACCAAATCTATTGGATTTGGTTGACAGATTTCCTGCCCGTAAAGACCTGTGTCTGTACGGCCAGGTCGCATTAATCCGACCTGTACGTCACTGATACTCAACAAACGTCACTAATCTGCATCCTGCTATGCAGAAGGGGGAAGAAAAAAGACACCCATGGCGGACAACAATAAGGAAAGCAGTCAATGGAGAAAAAAGAGATTAAAGATCGCAAAATGCGCACCAGCATTATAATCCATGTGTACTTCCACAAACACTGAGCACGTTTGCTACATGTGACACACGTAAGTTGTATGAATTCAGTTCACACAGGAGATCACATACAAGTCGCATATATTTGAAAATGTGAACGACCATGCAAAAAAATCAGATTTCACAAAAACATCGGAATTGAGCATGAAGGCCTGCAATGTGAACGTAGCCCAAGACACCTTCCCTGGACGATATTTTGTACATTAAAAGAGTTTGGGGTGAAAGCCTTGAAAAAAAGCAGGCCCTCTCTGGAAGGTGCCATGACTAAAAAAACGTCCCCTTTCCATTCTCTGTGCCAGTCCGCTTAATTGTTAAAATCACTGTGGGTTTGTTGTAAAAATAAAATGTTGATTTTGCCTAGCTCCATTAAAATTTATAGATGCTATTTTAAAATGATCCATATTGGGTTACCAAATTATCCATTTTGGGTAACCAACGCTGCAGCAGGCACTCCAGCCTTGCAGGACACACACCCCTCCTCACCGACAGCAGCAGGTTGCTGCTCTGCTGCACTTGGCGAGACTGACCCGACTCCGTGTGGGCACGAGTGGTCCCTCCTGGCCTAAACCGAAGCACTTAATGCTGGATGATGTAACAAGATGTAATTAAAATCTTCCACAGGTGCACTTGATCAACCTTCTCCACAAATAACACCGGAGCTTCATTCATACAGGCAGCAGACTTGATGGCACTGTGCCCAATCACCTCACCCACAGCCAAACACATGTCCTCCACACTGCCGGGAGACCCAGCATTCACCTTGATGCTGTTCTTCTGTGTCAGCGTGGAGAAGGCGCCAGAACCACCACCCACCACCGTGGTGTTCAAACATGGCGACCTGCCGCCGGGCAACACCCGACGGCCACAACGCGACACCAATAAACCACACAAAAACTACAAAAAAACAAGCAAAAAAAAAACAACTATATACAAAATATTTACATACACCCAGTGAAAAAGATAGAAAATTTAAGAAAAAACACTCAGATATATTGCTCATGCCCTGCCTCTTCCGCTCCTTCACTCACATGCCTCCCAGATGAAGAAGTTTTTTGTTTCTTTTTTCTCTGGATGGTAGTTGAAAGTGGAATCCATGCCCTTCTGCTGAGAAGATGTAAGACCGATCCTTGGATCCTGTCGGATTTTCAGATTTTTTTTTTTCTTTTTGGGAGTTGGGGGTGTATTTTTCACTGCCTAGCTATTTTTAGCCCAAAATGTTTTTGACTCTGTCCACAAACCTAAGAAGGTTGTTAATTATTTATATAACCATAAGGATTAATGAGAATATATGGCCTTGTCAAATTATGTGTTGTTTAATAATTGCTTTTTCTCTTCAAACAAATTATGCTCTCTGTCCAAAATTACAATGGAGGTGCCTATGTCCCTTGGTTTGATTATAATTTGTAAGTTCTTGGCCAAGTCATTGAGGATGTTGTGTTCTTCAGGGCTTAGTTTGTATTTGTGTTTTAAATCTGTTTGTCTTTTTTTCTTTTTTTTTTGGTCAAAATTGTTTAGGTCCTGGCTAGTAAAGGAGTTGGCTTCTGGAGAGAGAGCTCCAGCAAGAGACCAGTCAGATTCTGGCAAAAAAAAGGTTTCTTATTGTTATCATTACTGTTATTATGGTTGTCCTCCTCATCATTTAAATAGCAGATGGCCAATTGAATCCTCCTGGTATATTTGCAAGTCTAATGTGGTTGGGAGTGTGGTAGCGTTCTGGTTTTTCCCATTACCCAGTGGAGGTATAAAGGTAATACCTCTACTTAATAAAGAACAAGTCAGGTACAACTTTGTAGCTAAATTACACACATTGTGGTACACACAATTACTATTCCCTTCCTTCTTTTTTAGGCTCTCCAAGCTCTTTAATTCAAACACTCACACCAAAACTTTCAGGATGCCTTGAGCGGTAGCTCTGGTGCAGTGGATGTTGTTCTTCCCTACTGTGAAGTCCTGCTGCAGAAAAGGTGGGATGAGATGCTGAAGCTTCATAATGTGAGAATTGAGGGGTGAGAAGATGCTCTACTTTTTGAGTGGAAGGGAGGGAGAATAGGCACATATACAGCAAAATCAAAAAGCCAGCATGCTACGATCTGAGTGTCTCCACCTCTGAGTACTGTGGCCTGTCTGGGAATTTGGCCACGTTAGTCACCCAAAATAAAGTATTCGGCTTTAAGCTCAAGAGACCAGTCTTTGAATTTATTAAGTGTGTCTGTGTTTTGCAGGAGCATTTAACTGAGTCATGGAAGAAGGCTTGGAAGTGATGGAAGCAGGAAGCTGGGTTTTAATTTTGAAGGTGAGTTTCCTCTGTGTCCCAGCTTCCAGTCTTCAGTTTCATAAATTTCTGCTGTACTCTGAAGCCCATCAGTGAGGTGTTTTGAAGCTTGGGGAACTGGGACTTGAGATTGAGCTGCTCTTTGGTTCCCCACATCCTCTGTGGATGCAGTCATCAGGCAGAGGAGGTCTTCCAAGATCACTGATGCTGGGCATGCTGAGGTGACGGAGGAGGAAGAACTAGGAGGCCTTTGCTGACGCGTTGGCTCTGTTGATGCATCCTCCTGCTGTGATGGGCTAGGGGTGTCCATCCCGAGCTGATATGTTCTGTCACGGTTGCTGTGTCAATCCGTGTTGCTCAAAGAAGTGAGGTTGGAGAAAGCTCGCCTGTCTCTGCAGAATCAGAAGTGTGGAGGACAGCACATTCAGAAGAGCCTGGACTTCAAGCAGCAGGGGTCCATAGGTGAGGAGGTGTTGGTGTGGTTGTAGGTTAAGTGGAGGAAGCAGAAGAGGAAGATGAAGGAGATGAGGAAGAGGCAACTTGTGTGTATGTGTGTGTGTGTGGGGGGGGGGGCGTGGTTGTGCCGCTCTTCTCTGCTGATCAGTGGCACCGCTCTGATCCTTCACTATGGAGTCAAAGTTCAGCTGTTTTGGAGGTTGGTTTGTATTCTCCTCATCCAGCAGCAAAAAAGCCTCGAATGTTACCCCGGGTAGCAGCCGCCATCCCAGGCTGCGTCTGGCCCATTTATTTATTTTTTGCCAATATCAAGCTGGCCCAGAGTGTCATTGGTGAAGTGCAGCAGGAACTGTTTGAGGAGCCTAAGTAATCAAACCCCAGGGGTCTGATTGCTGATTGATCCTGCAGTGTTGTTGGTGTTCTTTTAGTAGTTCTGTTGAATCTTTATTTTATTATCTACCTGTTCTTAGTTTGGTTGGTGAGTTATTTTGGTTATATCTGTTCATTCACCATGGTTTCCTGTTAGGTCCTGCTCCCCTCTTTTCTCTGGCAGGTCATTGCTCTTTCTCTCTCTGCTTCATTAGCTCTACATGTTTCACCTGTGCTATTGCTCTACCTGTCCTCCCTCCTTTCTACTCCCCTATGTATTCAGTCAGCTCAGTCACTCATTGTTAGGTCCTAGTTACCTTAGGTCTTGTCAAGCTACCTATTGCCTGGCTGCACCTTGTTTATTCCTGGTTCTTGGGTTCAACTTGGGTTCAACTTCCCTGTCTGTAAATTTGCCTTTTGTTCCAATTGTATTTTACCTTCATGTGGAAAGACTAAAGGTAGAGGGCACACTACATCAGCTGCCAGATGGAATTATGAATTTGTTTTCGGACTTACCAAGTCAGTAAAGGGAGCAGCGACCATGGCAATATCCTTACAGAAACTCCTGTAATAACCCACCATTCCTAAGAAATGCTGCAACTCACGCCATGAGGAAGGGATAAGAAATTACAAAACCATTTTACCCAAATAAACCACTGGGGCACATCCAAACTCACATTTTGCAAGGTTCACCAGCCATAGGATTGTCTTGAGCTAAACTTTCAGGTGGAATTTCATTGGCACCACAATGTTATCAAACTGCACACCAGTTATCTGCAAGTACCTGCGTTGGCGTCCATTTACACACCAATATGTCATCTTTGCAAAAATATCCATCATCTCCACTTCTTTATTCAGGACAACCTGACTGAATGAAGAAGTGGAGAATGACATGTGTTAGATAGGGATCCTGACTCTACTCCCGAATGAGATTCTTGTTCTGCCATATCAAAGCCATGATGAAATAATTGATGTCAGATTTCATTCTGACCAGGAGGGACCAGAAGGAATTCCACCACCCTTCTGCAAAGACAGTCTCTCCGCAGGGTGCCTGCTGTAAACCCAGACCCCTCCCCACTCAGGATCTCTTTAGACTGCACCTCTCAGCTCCTTTCAGTCTACCCCTTGCCAGAGACGACGACAACTTTTCTCCTGGAGCCCTCGAGGAGAGGGGGACTGCCACCCAGCCTTCACTTTCTTCTGCCTGAGACAAAGGAGGAAGGAGGCCGGCCTAAACCATGAGGGCTCACGGGCACAAAAGACAGGAGCCAGCACAGCGGAGAAACCCCTCGTCACCTGGGGAATATAACCGGGCAACTCAGAGTTAAGGCTGCAGTCTTAACTTCAGCGTAAAACGCCAGAGGGAGAATCCCTCCATGCCAAAAACAGCTTTGTTTATTTCTTTTCGGCCTTTACAGGAAAGCGGACCCCAGACGGAGCTGAAAAGCCACAAAAGGACCCACTTTTGCATGCTGAGGAAAACCTGCTGAAATCGTGACTGAAACTGGGTAAGAGGCTGCCTGCAGGACATCCAGGCCTCAACCAATGATCCACATTTCGGCAAGCTCAAGGCCACATTGTTGCTGCTAAGCCGCTAGCCTGCTGCTGAGCAGACCAATGATTTTCCCTGCTTTTCAGTGCTCTTTTCCGTGGATGGCTAAAGAGCTCATAAGAGGCACCGACAGGTTGGACAGAGAACCAAAAGGAAAGGTTACACGGTCATATGGAAATGTTTGTGTAAGGAGTTTACATAGTGTCTCTAAACAAAGGGCTAATGGATTTAGCTGATGCTAGCATCCTGTTCCATGGCATTGCTGATATGATTCAAGTGTGTTTTAATGGTTATAACAAACATTATCTCCACAAGGGTTTCATACATTGATGGGATGTTAATGTTTATGTAATCAGTCCACTCATTATGGCTAAAATAGAAGCCGAAGCTTTTAAAATTAGCGCTGAAATCCACTAGCCAAAATGCTATTAACCTTTAGCAATTTCCGGTTCCGGACATTCACAAAAAGCCGTTTTTAAAGCATAAAGCTTGCTTGGTTTCGCTCTGGCATCGTTCGGTAGTGCTATGAGCCTTATGCCCGCATTAATATGGAATATTAATGTAAATTTAAAAGTGTTTTGTTTAACTTTTTTCGCCACAGCAACCCGTAGCGCCAGGAGGTAGAATTGCGTTGATAAAATCAAGCACTCCTAAAGGAAGTGATTTTACTGAGCAAATCATTCTTTACAATGTTATTTTCTCAAATAATGTTTTGTGTAACTCAGGTTCTGTATGCACTCTGTACATACAAAATTACAATAAAGTTGTCTAAGCCATAAGAGAGGGTGCACAGATTTTGACATCAGTTTTACCTGCCTCTCGGGTAACCAGCACTGGTGGCAATTTGACCACTATGGCTGCTTCAGGAGACACATTTTTATCAACAGAAAACAATTGGCCGTAGTATGGGCACACTTATTGCAATGATAACACACTAGCTTCATACGAACTGCCCCATTTCGAATCAATCCTCCTCCCCCACCCCACACGCACACACACACACACTTTACAGGTTGCCAAAAAGGAGTACTGCATTGTAACAAGTACTTTTAAGTAGCAAGACAATTCAAAGATCAACATAAAGAGCCGAGAGCCTTGCGACTTTGTGAACCCCCGCCTCATGTTGGATCTGTTTTGCTAATTTTGCTATTTTGTTTTTAGCTTTTAGAGAACCCCCTTTTCTGATTGGCTGCTGGGAGGCTGCAGAGGAGCTGCGACCTCATTGGACCAGCAGAGGACTGCCACACCAATCAGACTCTGACAAGGCCACCTAAACCATATAAAAGACTGAACAGCCTGCTGCCGTCTCTGCTCTATCCACAGATGTTCGCGGTTGGCTGGTGGGCGGAGTAGGCGCACCTGCAGCTCGTCAGCAGCACCGGAGCTGCACTATAAGATCTGCACTCGAACAGCGGGTGGATGCCAGAGTGTTACCGTTGTTGTATGCCTACTAGCCTCGACCTCTCGCCACTAAATTTAGCTCCCACGCTAACAACCACCATTTGTGTCTCCCAGGTACCTCCTCGTGTTCCTTTGTCCATCCTTGAGCTCCTCAAACCTCCTCGTGACTCCTCCTGTGATTCACCCGTTCCTCTCGAGTCAATCCTTGCTTCTCGGACGTAAGGCTTTTCCCGACGTCTCCCTGGTTCCATCCGCTGTTCTGGATCCCTGGATTCCCCGGTGCTGCTCGGACCTCTCGCTTCGCTCTCCAGCTGCCCGGACACCTACGACCAACATTCAGCTGAGTCCACACTGCTGTCCTCCCCGGTTGGGTTACTGCACCTCGTGGTAAGCTTACGTCCCTTAGTTACTTTACTCTTACCTCCAGATCGATCTGGTTACCTGCTATCTGAGTTCTTGCCCGAGCCTTCTTCAGTCCGCAGATTAGCTCTGCTGCCTTGCATTCTCCTGTGTAGAAATAAACCCTTTAAAACTTACCTGTTGTCACCGAGTGTGTTTCTGCATGTGGGCCCGACATCTTAAGGCAAACATGACACCTTCAGGGTGGGATAGACAGCTAGTAGGAAGCTGCTTGTGCAGTTGTCTTTTTCCCATCTTTGGTGTTTGCTTTGGCATTAGGTTGTTTGAACCAGTTGTGCTTGCTTGGTTTGTTAAGCTGTTTTGCTTCGGTTTTAACTTGACTTTGTATAAGCTCGAAGCTCATGTTTGGGAGGTTTTGAGGCTCCCTTTGTGTGTACCTTTATTTTCTCTATTTGTCCTCTTGAGTGGTGAAGGAATGTTCAGTCTTTTATATGGTGCAGGTGGCCTTGTCAGCGTCTGATTGGCTTGGCAGTCCTCTGCTGGTCCAATGAGGTCGCAGCTCATCTGCAGCCTCCCGGCAGCCAATCAGGAAGGTATTCTCCCACAGCTGAATCTGCATAACTAATACAAGCCTGCACAATGTCTTCATCCCTTGATTTTGGCCTTGCTTTTACCTTTATTTTCAATCAGTTCGAAACAGTTCCTGTATCAGTCATGTGACTTTTCCGTAGCAATACACGCATCGACACGGGTTTCGCTCTATGAGACCGACGCATCGGTGTTGCCGGACCCATCACTACTGACTTTATGTATTTTCTTTTGCATTTAACATCCCCAAAACCATTAGCCCTTTTCTTTGGTTGTATTGCGTTAAGAATGTGTTTTGGTTATTGTAAAACCCTTTATTTGTAAATAAATCATTTCATACGCCACTCCTTTTCTCTGGACACAGTTTTATTTTACCTCCTCTGAACCCCTAGACAGAGGGGGCGTAACATAAGTGGGGGCTCGTCTGGGAGCGCACCTTGTTAAGGGGATTTCTGTGTTCAGAATTAAAGGAGACATGTTGGGTTGCTTATATAGGTAAACCATGTTGGTTTCCTTCAGTTTGGAGCACTTTTTAGCCAACCCTTCTCTTGAGCTTTTAGATGGCTGCCGCAAGTGTGAATTGCTGCAAATTGTGGACCACCTTAAGTTGCATGTTAAAAGCTTTGCTAGTGGATAAGTTGGTGGAGATTGGTGTGCTCCAAGAGCTTGATCTGACTGAGGCTGCTGTGCCAAACCAAAAGGCCTTGTCTGTGGAGGACCTGAAGGATGGTTCTAGTGGGGAGGTAGCAGTGAGTGACTGGGGGAAGACACCTCGTACACTCCCTTGCTCTCATTCACTGTCGTCTATGAGCTAGGAAGATTGTCTTGGAGCTCGTTTAAAGGTGAGGTTGGCACGTCTCCAGATGGAGGCTGAGGAAAAAGCCCAGGACAAAAAAACTTGGCAATGCATATCCAAAGGATTGTGATGTCTGGTGTAACGGAGTTTGCAATTATATTACAATTACAATTATTTTTAAAATGGGAGCATTTAGGGAGATCTTCCACATAGGATGTGAGGTGTCCAAGAGGTATTCTGATAAGATGCCCAATCTGCCCTTACTGACCCATTTGGAAGCAGAGGAGCCACCGATTTTTCTCCAAGTTCCCCCTGGATGATGAAACTCCACACTCTATCTCTGAGTCTGACACCAACCAAACTACAAAGAAAACTAATTTTAACCTCTTTTATCTGTACTTCACTGTCAGTCATGTTTCATATGTCATAACATTTAATAATCGGATAGAATCAAAAATCAAGAGCTTTGCTTTGTGCTTGTGTACCAAAGCAATATACTTGGCACTGCAAGAGTAAGCAGGGTTAGGCCCAGGAGCTAAGGTGCTTTTGTACTGATGGGGAAAGACTGCAGTAAAATAGAAAGACAAACAAACAAGATTTCATATGGCTGCAGTGCACAAAATCCATTAGTCAAGCAATCCAGACCAAATATCCCCTTACTGTTTTTTTTTTGTATTGAATAGATAGTTCTGATATCTAAGCTAGGATGCCCAAAATTATGTGATGTTGCAAAATTATGAATTTCCATGTACTGCAACTGTAAAAATAGAGTGCAAAACAGCTGTATGGCCAAGATCAATAAGAACGAGACCGATACATGCAGGGCATCAAACAAAGTTGAGTAATGCATTGTAAAGGAAATAGATTAAGTTACTGTATGTGTTTACAAGAAATAAAAGATGATAATGCCAAGATATATTGTGGGTAAATGGATGACGTTCCTACTGGATAGACATTTATGCTCAAAGAAAAATAACACAAATAGAGTACAGCCTGTTTATATTGAATTACTGAATGAATAAACATATTCCTTTTTTGACTTAATGACAAATTTAAACTCTTTATACCTATCCTTATGTTGTCCACTTCTTCACTGTATGTTGCACCAAATATGATTCATAGTTTTCCTCTCTTCACTCTAAGATGTGCATTTTTTTTTTTTTTACTTTGAAAAGTATTTTCTAAGCATATTTAAAAATATTTGCTGTCAAATTTTGATTAGACAGATGTTCATTTGTAATAAATGAGCTAAGTAAATATTATGGTTAAACTTCTGAATGAAGAAAAATGAAAGTTATTTTATTTTGGTATTGCAACTGAACTCTGGTTAGTTTTGCATCCGCATACTGTCATATTTGTTTTAAATCAGGATGCAAAATATAACACTCACACTCTATCAAAAATAAATGCATACTAGGAGTTTGTTATAGAAATATATAATCAGTTTTGTGTTAATCATGTATTTCTCTTAAAGTAGTAAATATTTAATCAAGTTTTAAATAATATGATTAAACTGTGTAGGCTGGAGTGCAAAGAGGATGGAGTTACCAGGCTCACTAAAGGGCAATAAATTCATTCAACCGTCTTGTGGGATACTAGGCAAATTAGGAGTCACATGAGGTTTTATGAGATACCCTTCAAGATGGTTTATGGTTTGAAAGCTTTTTATTATTCTTAATGTTTGTATAAAGTGAAACTGGGTTTTCAGATCTTTGTTTTTTTATATACATATAAACATATTAACTATTAGGTTTAATAGATACCTAACTAGTAATAGCCATTGCTTAATGTATTGCTGAAGCATTTTTTGGCTGAATTTACAGTATGTTCCTAGTTGTCATGGTTTAAGTTTTGTCTGGCTTCTTTGTTATTTTGTAGTTCACTTAGCTCTCCCTTGCTCAGTTTTAGTCACTCCTCTGGACACTAATTAGTTTTCATTCCCGTCACCTGTCAGGCTGCAATTACCCCTGATCTGTTGCCACCTATGTTCACCTCTTTATAAGACTCACCTCATTCTGTTCTTGTCGCCGGTCCATAGTGTTCACTCCTGCTCCGTCTCTGCCAGAATCCTTGTCAGCTCAGTTTTTTTGTTACAGTCAGCCTGAAGACTTCCTTCAACGTTGTTTTTTGTTACAGTCAGTCAATAGACTTTCCGTCAGCTTTGTTTTGTTCCAGTCTCAGCCTAGATCCAGCTCAGCTCTGTTCCCACTCCTGTTCTCATCTCCTGGTGAGCTGTTCCGCTCTCAAGTCCATGGTTCAGATGTTCTGGTCTCCAGTCCATGGCTCAGAAGTTCTGGTCTCAAGTCTACGGCTCAGATGTTCTGCTCTCAAGTCCACGGCTCAGATGTTCTGCTCTCAAGTCCACGGTTCAGATGTTCTGGTCTCCAGTCCATGGCTCAGAAGTTCTGGTCTCCAAGTCCTCAGCTCAGATGCTCCATCCTGGTCGCTAGTCTTCGGCTCCAGAGTTCCTCCCGGTCAGTCTCTCCACACGCCTCCTGCCGGCCAGCTTCTGCACCCTACACCTCCGTCTGTTGAAAGACTCTGGGTTCATCATCATCCATCTTCCACACCCTGTTCAATAAACTCTCTTCTACGAACTAGCTCTGTGTGTGCGTGCTGTGTCCGGGTTCATCCTAGAAAAATATCATGACACTAGTCGTACTCAAAGAGCTTTATACTAGAGCCACATTCATGCGGTCAACCTCACAACCATGCATATATTCATATATTGATACGCAGATCAGAAACCAACTTAAGTGCTTCGTCCAGAGGCACATTAACAAATGGCAGATGGGGAAATTGTAATTTAACCTTTAACATTGACGGTGTAAATATCAAGAAAAATGTACGATTACCCCACCACCAGTTCAAAATAAGACCACAGAATTTTGGTTAAATTTACATTGGGTGCTATCTGCACTTTGTATGGCCAACCTACCATAAAGACCTGACTGAATTTTTCTATCACCACAATGAAACACTGGAGACAGGGTGTAGTGACGTGAGTTTTTGGTTACCTCTCTAAGGCCCTTCTTGCATGATTCAGTTTGGTCATCAGATCAAGGTGGGCCTCTGTGAGTTCCATCCCAAATTATGTTCAGTCAACAGAATACACCATAGTGGTACGAAATCTAAGTTACGGATGACCTATCTTACAGATGACCTGTGAAATCAGATGTATGGAAGCTAAATTTGGATTGTCATGGTCTATATTCTTATAACATTACACAAATGAATGAAAACATATCGTAATGGACTATTTTGTTATTTTTGATATAAAACATACTTATTCTAATTGGTTTAAGAATAACTATTAATGACAGTAAACTGTAGAAAAAGTAGAGAAGTGTGAAGACAGCTATAGTTTCACACATTGGCGATACTTATGTTAAACTTAATTGGAACCACACATTGGAACTACCGTCTATCCTTTTTGAGTTTTACTCCTGTTGCAATAAACATAAGCTCTTAAACTGACAGGTTGGTATTTTACTTCAGCCTCTTTTTACCCATTTGTAATTGCATCTAAATCTATTAACTAATAAGATTCCAAAGCTTACAAGACTAATAAAGTGGCTGGCAATGATTTCTGGACTCAGACTAGGAGCTAGGTAATTATAAAAGGAGAAAAGGAGAGGTGGATAAAAAGTACATTGTCTTTGATTGTAACATCACTCCTTCTATTCAGCAGACAAAGAAAAAGGACAAAAACGAGAGGTGAAAAGGTGACAGACGTATGCTGGACCAAGAGGCAGTGTACAGCTGCATTATTATATTCCATGTTGAAGTGGGTGAGAGCAGACAACCATAGAGATAATGGCTGCCTCATCCATTAATTCATGATTCAGAGACAAGCACAAAATATGAATCAAGGCATCAGCAACCTCTTCTAAATAAAGACAGCATTGGGTGTTATCTTTCTGCCCACAAACGCTGGATGGTGATAGCTTTTTAATTAAAATTTCAGTCCTGCATAGTAACTAAGCTCAGGTTTAACATATGTCCTTAATGTAAATGTTCCGTTTTTAAACACTATTGTAGCTTAGAAGCTGTTAGACTTCAAACATGACTCTGAGGAAACTAAACACAAACTTTAAAGATCCAAGTGACGTTTACAGTATCTCACTGTTTCAATATTCAACTTTTTTAAAGTGTACTCTTCTGTTGCATTCCTTTTTCTTAATCTCAAATACATATATTCAGCATTTGTCTAATAGGAGCAGCATCCATGTAGCCACAATATACATTGTGTCATTTTTTTTTTTTTTTTTGTAAATCCAGGGCTTGATGTGATTACTTTGATATGCATTGTCTAAAACCTTTTGATGCTCATGGCACAGTAAGTATTTGCTTTTCAGGAGATGACATTCATCCTGGTTTCCTACGTTCATAGTTTTTAAAAACTACCTGCATACTTTCAGTTCATTGACCGGGTTGGGGCAGTCAATGAAGCTCTTTTAGGATTACCTGATCTTTCCAGAATATTGTTGATTCATTGTCTAAATTCATACATATTTGCATTCTGAACACATTGAACTGATTTATTTATTGCTTAAAACTTTCTCCCTAGCTGCTGCATGTAAAGGTACTTCGAAATAAAATTTTATTCTTTCAATCCACCCTTTTCTGACTTGTTTACACGGTGCAGAACTTTAAGTTCACAGCAGTCTAAATATTAATAAAAAGGTCTTCCAACCAAACTGAAAAAAATATTGTGTATTCTCCTTTAATTCATGATAGGTATTACTCTGCTGGTATCTTGCCAGACTATTGAGAAATACATTCTGAGATCATGAAAATGTCATTACACAGTGGATACACAAAGCTGAGATGAAACACCTGAAAATAACCAGTTTGCTTCTCCTCATAGATTTTTTATTTATTTTTTTGGTCAGTCTTCTGTATTCAAACATCTCCAGAGCTGATGTTTTCTAGCCAGAGCTGATGTTTTCTAGCCAATCTGTATTTTTTTAATTTGTCTTTTTAATGTTGTTTAAACTGTTTGTTATTAAAAGCATTTGAAACACTTTTTTGCAGCATATCTGTTTCAAATTCATGCTTTAGTAATATAGGAATAATTTGCAATTACCCCTTGTGTAGCTGTAGCTAATGGTCAGGGGCTGATATTAACAAGTGATGTCCAAGATAAATTGAGTGTTTTGGCATCACCACACTCTAAAGATATTTGGTCGTCATTGGTGGCCACTCTAACTATTCCCCCATCCTTTGGACTGTCCATTAATAATTTATTCAATAGCAGGTGGAAAGAATGAACTAGGCTCACATCCATTATATAGTATATTGGTAGAGTTTGGCTCAGGAGGCTTCTGGCGGAAGTACATATGTGGACCGACACAGATGCATGGAACTGGAAAGGCTTTGAGAGTCCTGGCTGTTTAATCAAAGTTGCAAAACTACTATAACTCAGGAGCTTATCTTAAAATAATCACAAAACAATAATGACATGGTTGGGATTGTTTTATATGGATTATTGTCTGATTAATCTAAATTGACAGCACAGATTTAGCTATCTTTTTTGCTGTAGTAATTTACAAAGAGATGTTTGTAAATTACGTTTGTCTTGTTGAACTTATCTTCCCAATATTTGTCTTTGTCATGTTTGTGGTTTCTTAAGGGCCCCATTGTAATGTGCATGGCAGAGTGGCAGTTCAAAGAGAAAGAGGGAAAACCATGCAGAGCAAGAGGACAGCACTGGGTTACCAGGACAAGAGCAACAAAGAATCTAGCAGAGAATGAAAGAAACTGAGAGGCTGAAACACTGGGGAGTACAATTACAACTGGATACAGATGAGTATAACTATCAGAATGAGTGTCAGCTGTGAGCACGCCCGCTGACAGGGGGGGACAAACGGGTCAATTGTCCCAGGCCCAGGACAGAGGGGGGGCCCAAAACTGACACTCTGACTGACCATTAAAATGGTCCCCCTTCCCTCTCGTACATGGCTCAGCGGCGCCAGCCAATCAGCACGCAGACTGGCCCGCCCACTCAGCTCTCTCACAAACAACTGCGCTGCTGCTGCTCAGACTCAGAGAGAGAGAGAGAGACCGCAGGAGCGGAAAAACATGAAGAGGGAAAACAGCGCCGTTTGGCTTTATTTTAATACCGTAAATGAAATGAAGCTGTATGTTTTGTAAAAAGCCAGCTAAATTCAGTGGAAACACAACAAATTTATCTAAGCACGTGAGCTAGATCAAAACCATGAGCAAGAAAACATCGAGCAACAGAAACGGAGAGAGGAGACAAAACTTCTCTGATTGCCCCGACGGACCCTATACTGACGTCACTGACTGAGGCGTTTCAGTCCTCCAGAAAACATCCAGGTAGATCAGAGTGGTCATCTTCAGCAGCAGTTCATGTTAACTTTCAAAGTAGATATTATATATCATATGTTACTGGAGCCCTCACAGAAAATGTAATTAAGACCTTGAAAGAACCCAGTACATATATCCTATTAAAAAGTGTTATTTAAGATAAGAAAACATTAGCTAATCCTTTATTTATCCCACGACGGGGAAATAAATAGGATTAAAGCAATAGGCAGATGCACACAACACAGATACAATTACATAAGGATTGAAAGATATAAGAGGTGGATTAGGGAAAAAAACTATGAACATAAGATTATTATTATTATTATTTAATTGTAATAATAAAATAAAAATCACAAAACCCAAAAGGTCAACAGTTTCATGATACATCAAGCTTAGGGACTGGCTAATATACAGCAGGTCAAAAAAGGCCATATTTTGGCTGCAGTGCTTGCTGTTCTCTTATGAAGAAAAGATCAGCTAGTGCACTAAATTCAATAGATGGGTTGAAAATATTCAGTATAAAATAGACATTTCCAGGGCATGAGGTATACAGTTAAGTTGACCTTTTTTTGGTGCGTGTGTGTGTGTGTGTGTGTGTGTGTGTGTGTGTGTGTGTGTGTGGTGGCGGCAGGTGTGTGGGGGGGGGGGGGCAAAAAAACTGTGTTGTCCTGGGCCCTAGCAAAGCTGCCAGCTGGCCTGGCTGTGTGGATAATGTACATATATAATGTAGGTTAAACTGAGGAATAAGAGAAAATAGCTGACACAATACTCTGAGAACCAGGAAAGTAAAGACACAAAGACAAACAGTTAAACTCAACATAATAAATTAGGATTCAAACCAAATGGTGACAAAGAAATTCAGAAGCAAAAGCAACAGGACATTTCAATCCAATACAGAGCTTTGAAAAATATATTTCAAAATAAAACCTGCAGACAATAACCACAGCCAAAGACTGCAATTCAAATCAGAAAATGCATGTTAAAGTAAACAACCAAAAACATTATAAATCTTAAAACTAAGGAAATAACAGCAAACAGAATTCCAAGAGTAACAATTACAAAAAAATAAAGCAAAGCGCAAATCAAAATTCCTAAATAGTGTGTCACTGATTATAGCCTCCCCCTTAAGGTTGATTCCAGACAGCAAATCAGTCTATAAACAAAATCAAATCAACCACGGCTGGGCAGAGTGGGTGTTCCAGTGGAAGGAAGAAAAGACAAATAAAAAAGAGGAATTCTGTCGGGCCATCGTGTAGCAGCAGGAACCCATGAAAGAACTTGTCTGGAGGCAACCCTGTGGCCATTTGAACAAACACATGAACTTGTTTATAGGAGAGGAGAACCTACAAAGGAGCCTTGCCACCAGGAGCCAGACTCCTGGATCTGATGACTGAGAGAGGAAAGCTAGAGACTGGGATGAGCCCATTTAAAAAGAATTTTAGAACATAAAGTGCAGTCATGTCTTTGGGGTCTTTGTGTGTCACTTATAATGTGTATACTTGGATTATTGGTGAGGGAATCCTGCTGTGCAATGATTAATGGTTAATTATTTTCTTTGATGTCTCCATCTCAATTTGTTGTAGTTTATATGATCAGCTGACCCTCTTGGAATGAAATTTCAATATACCTGTGTATTTCCCTAGCGGGCATATACATATTAGCCTAATTGATCAGACATGAAGTGATTGCTTAAATTTAACTTTTTGTTTCAATCCTAAATGCTTCTAAATCAGTAACATGTAGGTGATGTCACTGCTTTTAATAAAACTAAATCATTTTTACACAGTTCAAGTTCTGAATAAAGAAATACTTAGAGAAGAATGATAGATAGACACAGCTGATTAAAGGTCTGTAAAAGCAGTAAGCCCAAATTGCAGTGTGTTTAAAAAAGCAAACAAAGTTCAAAATCCTTGAAATTGCTTCTATGTCAGTGCACACAAATGCACTGGGAACATTGATATTTTTTTTCCAAAGCAAAACATGAAGAAACATTAATGAAATCTTGTTGTATACAGCAGCAAGTTAGCAGAAAGGACTGCTACGCTGTATATACTAAACAACGCTGTGAATCAGTTAACCAGTATTCAGTCATAGAACAGGTGCTTCAAAGAAATGCATTACATTTATTGCATGTACCCAACCAGCTTCCGGCTTCTTATAACAGGTATTTTAGACCAGGACAATTGTGTAACAGTCCAAAATTTCCTCTGCTATCTCTTTCACGAGTATTCCATTGGATTAATGTCCCAGGACTGCGCTGGTCACTTTATAGTATTAATCTGCTGATTTGGAACAAAGATGCTGCTTACTTATTAGTTTTGTAGGGTAACTGGCATTAGGTAACATGGCATTTCAATGTATTTCAATGAGCCATGATTCTTGGTGTGTATTAAACAAAATGGCTCAATACCAAAAACTAATCCATAGGGATCCATTAGGGAAAAAAACAGAGTGAGCTGTTTCATTTACTCCTGACAATGATTTATTAAGTATTTAGATAAAGATATTTAAAGAAATGAATAAAATGACAATTCAGCCACAATGGTGAGATACATTTTAAGCCCATGTAAGCTAAAATTGCAGGTTGTTTTAAAAGTTTTGTTTATAACAGATATATACAGCAGTGGATGACTAAAGCAAAACATATGAATTAAATATCTGTTTAATTTAGAAGAGGTATTTATATAATACCTCTATTGGCTAGCCTGATCTACATTCCTTAACATTCATGGAATTTGTACATTTAAAGTTTAGCTACCTTATGAAAGTAAAAGCGGTACTCCATTATTTTCCAACCCATGACTCTCAGGACTGCTTGTCTGCTTTCTTGTAAATAAGTTATGTTTAATTGCACAAAAAATGGTAACCTGGTCTTGACTAGTCTTTTGTGGTTTGAATTCAGTGTTTAGGACTGGTCTGACAAAATGTATGTAGTCCCTAAACCCAGAAATAACACTTTTGCAACATTGCATACTTTCTCTTTAAGCCAGTCAATATGTCCTTTGTCATCTCTTCAGATCATGCATTTTTTCATAATGTGAATTTGTGGGGTTAATTAGTCTTTGTTAGCTATTTTTGATTACTCTGAAAGATACATTTACATATATTATTTCAAACCCATTTTCACTAAGAACTCTGCCTATGTCTTTACTTCTTTCGATCTTCAAACATTAGTCTCTGCAATAAAATTTTTACTCATGTATACTTCATCTTTTTAGCAAAGTCTTAACTAATTGTATTCAGACTTACACAGAGGCATGCACCTTTACCAGGAAGTAAATATTTTGCTGTCTTCTCACTTAAATACAGGCCAGCTGTTTGACGCCACCTTTGGCTGACTGATGGCTGTACCATGTCTCTCACCCACTGATAGCTGGAAACAATCAAAAGCACCCCACCTATATCCCCAGTGACAAAGAGGTATAGACAATGGATTGATGGATGTTTGACACCTGGTCTTAAACAGAATGACATCCCCCAATTAACTGCACATTACTGTTATTTTGAACTTTCTCCTTTCAAACAATGATTTGAAGGTAGTATGTATGCCATAACTGTTGACTCTGTTGGTTTGTTATTACTCTACTACATGTACTTTGAAAGAAAAGGAATATACAGCAGGTAAGATAAGTATTAAGTATGTCTACTTTTCCTCAGCCTAAATGTTTCTAGTAGGGTGATGTAAAATTCATTTTAGCTGTCAACAACAACACACGTAATCCACACACAAAGACAGCAAAGAAAACTAGTTTGTCTATGAAGTTATCAGTAAAAAGTTTGAATGGCACAGAAAATAAGTTTTGAACTTGTGAAGAATAGGACGTAAAAAGTCACACAGGAAGCCAAAAAAACCACTGAAATCTGTCAACATTTCAACACATTTCTGCTGCTATGGGTAAATCAATATTAGTTCATATAATATAAATTGAAGGCTTATAAAAAAAAAAGTTATATAATTACCAAAGTTGCTCAGAGGTACAATTAGTAAAAGCAAATAGACCAAAGTGTTACTGTTGCAAGGAGATGCTGATAGCAATGGTTTCAGCTTGGTTTCTAAATTTCTGGATGTTCCAAAAAGCACTGTGGAAGCCATATTCTGGAAAGGGAAAACATTTAATTTCATCAAAAACCAGCCATTGCCAAGTGTCCCTTGCAAGGTTTCTGATAGCGGGGATACAAGAATAATCAAAAGAGCTGCCCAGGAAGTAAAAACTACTTGCAGATACCTTCAGACAAACCGGGAAATAGCAGTCACAGATATTTTCATGAAAACAATAAGTATGTAAATTTTTATTACAGAAGATACATGGCATCATGAGGAAAAATAACTTAGTAAATAAGTTACACACGTTAAAGCTTGGGCACAAGCAATGGAGTACTAGCCTCGTGAGACCATCCTGATCTCGCGAGCTTTCAAGGTTTCACTCGCAGATCAGTCTGGCTACTCTCCGTTAAAGAAAATTTGGAGCCGTTCACCAAACGAACGTCCAATCAGCGTTGGCTTTGAGGCGGGTTGAAGTGTGACGCAACGAGAAGCGCGACAGTTCAGTCTAAAGAACATGGCGGTTTCAGCCGATGAAACTAGCGTTAGCGTGGCTATCGAGCAAGTTTTATCGGAATTACAGAGTATTTCTTTGCTGAGCTAACGAGCCTTTACCTGCAGCAGCAAGAGTAGCTTGGCTTGTGGTTGTGTTTTCGTCGTTGCTCGTAACAGAGCGACGACGAATCTGATTGGTTCATTTGGCCTGTCTATCACCAACATAGGCCAATCAGCTAACCAGTATTTTCGCCCCTTCCCAAAGTTACTTCAACGGAAGGTTTCCAGATGGATATGCGGAGCAAATCTATCTGGCGGAGTCAGGTAAATGGAGTACTGCTCTTACCAATATCCCCAAACAGGCTAAAAAGTGGGTCTAGGTCCATCCATCCATCCATTTTCTGACCCGCTTAATCCCTCATAGGGTCACGGGGGTTGCTGGTGCCTATCTCCAGCGTTCACTAGGCGAGAGGCGGGGTACACCCTGGACAGGTCGCCAGTCTGTCACAGGGCAACAAAGTAAATGTTATTGTCAAGGATAGATTTCAATCCCATTGAAAGTTTGTGGGCAGAGGTGAAAAGATGTGTGGTGAAAGAAAGATGGAGTCTGGAAAATTATTTGTCTGGAGAGGAAAAGCTGAACACTGAGCTTGTTGTGATGCCAACAGTGAAGCATCCTGATACAATTTATATGTGGAGCAGCGTCTTATGCTTCATTACAAATCAGCTGAAAGCAATTCCACGAATGAAAACTGGAGTCAAAATATCCAGACAAAATTTGGTTATGATCTGCATGATGGAGCGGAATGCTTTAAGGCAAACATGGTGGGAAAGTTGCTGAAAGATAATAAAA
The DNA here is from genome assembly GCF_011125445.2 of Fundulus heteroclitus. Taxonomy (NCBI): domain Eukaryota; kingdom Metazoa; phylum Chordata; class Actinopteri; order Cyprinodontiformes; family Fundulidae; genus Fundulus; species Fundulus heteroclitus. The sequence continues at coordinate 22,624,847 of NC_046370.1, forward strand.
TTGACATTTTGGCACCACTGCTATGAAATGAAGGAAGAAATATAATTGCAAGAATCAGCCATCATAGGTCAAGGTTTGGAAAAGAACATAAGATTCCCTATGCCAGTTATAGGAGATGCAGCTCATTATTTCTTTACATGGGGACCAAAGGTGGAAAAAAAACCCAGAAGTGTATGGGGTGCCATACACTGCACAGCCAAAACTTAACAGCAATATTTAGCCTGCCATAAAAGAAAATAAATGGGGTTATTTTTTCACAGTTAAATTTTCACCATAATCATTCATACATTTATAAGTGTATGAATTAAATATTTAAGTTGTACATTAAATATTTTGCCCCAATCTAAATATTTACCTTGCTAACTAAATATTTACCTTGCTAACTAAATATTTGGCTATACAAACAAATTACTTAGCTCAGATCTAAATGTTTAGCTAATGTGAAAATTCATAAGTCATGCCTTCTGTTCATCCACAGTGGGGTACAACACAGAAAAAGATAACAAATAAATGAACACAAAAAGAGTAGCAGCTCTTCTCTTGAGACACAATTTACAAACTTTCTGGAAGAAAATGATAGAACATTGGAATCCTGCAAGGTCTTAGTTTGTCTGGAGATGTGGTAAATTCAGAGTCATGCTTGAAATGCTCCATACATACAAAATTACCAACAGAATGGAAATGTCTATGTCAAAACCAATTAAAAATTAGCATTTTAAAAGGAAGAAATGGTGGCCGCAAGCTCAAGATTGGACTAATGCCATCACTTGTAATTGTCAGACCTGCATCTATTTAATCCTCTTTCCCTTAGAGTGTCCTGTTTTCCTTTGCTCATTGTCAGATTGTCGTATTGGGATTGTTTAGTTTGCTAATTTCCTCCTGGGTGCTTTTCTGATGTTTAGTGGGCTTTTTTTGGTCAGACTGTCAATGCAGTGCTTTAGGTTAGATTATTTGTTTATCATTAAAGAAAGCCTATGCTTGCCTTGGTCTTCATTTCTCCTAATTGCATGACAACAGAATTTGACCAACCAGACCTCCAGAAATTCTATAACAGTGTCTTGTTCTGGCTGTCTGTGTATCTGCCGCTGCATAGAGTAATACAAATGTCATGATTTGTGTTTTTGGTCTGATTGATCCTTCTCTATTCCCTGTGTCACTTTTAAGTTTGACAGCACACTGGCTGGATGAGAGTTTTGTGCCACACAGTGTAATGCAACAAACATCCGTGGGTCACACACTAGCAAAGTGATAGCAGCTAGCCTGAAGGAAATGTTTGACAAGTGGAAAATTCTGTCGAGCAAAATCCATGTGATTCTGAGGGACAACAGCAGCAACGTTCGAATGGCGATGGACAACCTGGGGGCGCGTAGCGTCGCCTGCATTGCACATACAATGCAGCTAGTTGTTAACAAGGGACTTCTGTCACAGTGTGCCTTCAGTGATGTGGTTGCATGTGCGAGACAGATTGTCGGAAATATTCTCCCCTAGCATATTCACGGCTGCAAGATATCCAGCTCGAGATGAACATGCAACCTAAATGCCTGTAGCAGGATATCAAATTAGGTGTAACAGCACTTACTACAGGGTCGAGAGTCAGAAACAAGCACTGTCTGCTTATTCTGCTGACCATGATCTGCCCTAAATACCCACGGCAAACCAGTGGGCCTTGCTTGAGAAAATAATGACGTGTCTTGAACCTTTAGAGGAGTTTACAAAGAAGATGAACACAGCCACACCCTCTACCATTGATGTTATCCCATGCAACACCGTTCTCAAACCTCTTCTCCCTATGGAAACCGAGGCTGACGCTGTAGTCAAAACCACACAAAACACCCTCTTAGCAGCTGTTGACAAGCGCTTTAGCACCGTGGAAGGTGAACCTCGTATGCACTTTCTACACTACAGTCTCACTTGTCTCTGTATCGTGGGTCCAGTATTCATATTATTAAGAGGGTTTTGGACAAAAAATGAACAGTATGGTGAAATATTTTAATGTATTTGTAAGTTATTGTTCGCTCCTTGTAACAAACATTATATACCTTTAACAGAGCTTTGAACAGATAAACATACACACCTTAGAAACTAAAATAATATCTTATATTTTAAATTATACGACAACTGGTGTGCGTGTATGTATATATATATATATATATATATATATATATATATATATATATATATATATATATATATATATATATATATATATATTTTTTATTTTTTTTTTTTTTTTATTTTTTTTTTTTTTTCAATAAGTATACATTTGTGTATATCTGAACCCAATGTAATTTATTTTTATTTTTCACCAGTGAAAACTCTGCCAAGCGTGCAAAGGTTGTACTTGCCATGGAGTTGGAAGAAGGCTTAAGGACGACTACTGCTGATGGAACATCTGAAGTTTTAGATCTTGATCTTGCGAAGCTTGAAATATCTGCTTCATCGGGTTACTTACACAAAACTTGACAACTAGCAATTGTCATGGTTTTTAGGTGTTTGGCCCACATGCAGAACACAATCAGGAGGCAAGAGCAGTTTAAAGATGTTTATTTCAGGCTTGGAGATACACTGAGAATAAGGCTCAGAGAGTGAGCGGCCGACAGTGATCGAGACGCCGTGATCAAAACACTGTGGGAGAAAAAGAACAGGATAAGAAAGGCAGATGTGGGAATCTACAAAATTTAGAAACAAAATAGAACATTAAAAACATTTGGACTATAAAGTTCAACCAATGATGTTTCAGTAAAACAGTTTAACTAGAATGATGAAAGGCAATCTTAAACAAATGTGTTTTTAATCTTGATTTAAAGGAACTCAGGCTTTCCGCACTTTTACAGTTTTCTGGGAGTTTGTTCCAGATAAGTGGAGCATTGGAACTAAATGCTGCTTCTCCATGTTTAGTTCTGGGTATGCAGAAAAGGCTGGAGCCAGAAGACCTTAGTGGTCTGGAGGGTTGATACACTGACAACAAGTCTGTGATGTATTTAGGTGCTAAGCTATTCAGGGATTTATAGACTAACGTAAGTATTTTAAACTCTATTCTCTGAGATACAGGGAGCCAGTGTAAGGACTTTAGAACTGGGGTTATGTGCTCTACTTTCTTAGTCTTAGTGAGGACGCGGGCAGCAGCGTTCTGGATCAGCTGCAGCTGTCTGATCCACTTTTTAGGCAGACCTGTGAAAACATTGTTGCAGTAATTAATTTGACTGTAGGATTTTTTTTTTTTTTGCTGTTAAACGGGGGTTTTCCTCTCCACTGTTGCTTCATGCATGCTCAGTATGAGGGGTTGCTGCAAAGCCATCAGCAATGCAGACGACTGTCCACTGTGGCTCTATGCTCTTTCAGAAGGAGTGAATCCTGCTAGTCAGGACTCGATGCAATATGCTTGGTTTCCTTAGATAGGAAACGTTTTGACCAATCTGTCTGGGTAACATGATTGAATTTTACTTTGTAAAGTGCCTTGAGATGACATGTTGTGAATTGGTGCTATATAAATAAAATTGAATTTAATCCATGTGAAAGACTCTGCTCATCTCCATGACTGACATGGACATACATTTGGGTTCCCTTTAAAATCTCCCAACATGACAATAATGATAATCATTACTGACAATGCCTCTACGCATGCCACAATGTTTGTTGCAAATCAGCTTCAGGACAACAAAATTAATGTTTGGTATTATTCCATCACATTCCCATAGAAAAGCCATGGGTAAGTGACCCCAGTTCTGTCAGGATAAATGCAACGAAATATGAAAAAAAACATAAAGACTAATCTACAGCTTGGCAGATTTTTCCATAAAGAGGACTTTTTCTGCAATGCAGATCAATCAATAACAAAATAAGAAGCAATGTGAAAGGTTATCTTAATTACATGATTATCATCATTCTGCAAAGACATCTCAGAAGAATGGTGTATTCAAAAAGGGTTTAGAACTTGAGTTTGAAGCCTTAATAAAGAAATTGCTTACGTAGTATATATTCTCTTTAAGGTAATAAGGCAAAGCTTGTTATATTGACAGTTTAAAACCAATAAGCTCCATAAAACTATGATGACAATACAATCCCAGTTCCTCATTTGAATTTTCATTTCGAATCCAGGTGTAGCACTGAACAATACTGAATTATTCACAGTATTGAATTTCATCAAATGCTGCATTAATGTGTTTATCATGTGAGTCCGATGCACACTCCTGTGCAGTTTCCCAAAGTCCTACCATAAAAATTACATTGATTGAGTCAGCCAGATGCATGTTTGTCTTTTATGCCTTTTTGTTTCCTGATTATTATCATTAATAATATTAATTGTACAAAATTAATCTTACACATTCTGAATGACTGGTATGTGTTGCCTGCTGACTAGAGACCCCCATGAGCATAACAAGAGGGAAGTGTGCAAATATACAGCTTAGCAAATAAAACATAACCTATTTGATCATTATACAATTTCATTCTTGGTTTTTGTGCTTTTTGACAGATTCCCCATTGCCACAGATTTGGTGGGAAAGGACCAGAAAGACACAGCACTGGGATTTAAACCATGGAAAGCTGCACATTGATCAGATCTTGCAAACTGTAAAGAGGGAAATTGAATAAATCTCACTGTGTGCATTAATTTTTTATAACTTCATTTCTACTTTGATTCAAACTTTTTTTTGTTATAAAAATCTAATTATAACATTCTCCTGGTGTTGAGATTGGAATGTCTTAAGATTCCTGTTGTGTACACCCTTAAACCAGAACTTTGAATAAGCCCCCACTGATTCAGTTTCAGCTGAGTACCAATGGTTATACTGAACATCAATATAATAAAGTTCAGTTGTATTACATAGATATTTGTGACTTTTCCACATTTAAATCTTTTAGCAGAAGCAATGATTTGCATAGAGATAAAAAAAAATTTACAAGAAACTTCCATTATATAATAAGACAGAAGTATGAATTCTGTAGTATTGCTTAAATACTATTTGACAATAAAGGTAATCATTGATGATTGAAGAGCATAATTGTGACATTACATAAACTGTCCCTTTTTTCAAAGTTTTTGGAAAGATAAAAATAGAAACTGGTCAGAGGTTACCAAGAGGCTGGCAAGATGGAGATGCTGCAATTTTAAACAGGGAGATCAATGCAAATGGCTATACTAGAAGCAGTGGAAGAGATCAAAAATACTTTAGGCATTAAAAAATTGCAGTTGGAATATTTATTTCTTTAAAAAAGCATTTGATAATGTTAACATTATTTTAATAGGGGAGAGGCACTGAATTGGATTCAGTTTTCTAAAGGATATACTGTATGTGTCAGTTCAAATCGAGATGCTCAGGCATTGCAGATATGGGTTCCACAGGGTTTGGCATTGGACCCCGAATTATTCAATCTTATTTTAAATGATACTTTTATGTTTTAAATCAGTTAAAATTAACATTATTTGCAGATGATGCTAATATATTCTACCCTAATGATAGCTATTTTAATCTTTCAATAATGAACTAATGAAATGTAATGCTTGGATGAATATCAATAAATGATCCCTAAATTTAAATAAAACAAAAGTTATGTTCTTTGGAAATTATACTGACAATCTTAATAAAGCTGGTGTTGTAACAGATAAAGTGTCAGAACAGAAAGTTGTGAGTATAGCTACTAAGAAATAATAAGCTAAACTGGAAACCTCATATCAGGTAGATTTAAAACTAAGTCAACAGTGTTTTAATTGTCAACAAAGCAAATTATGTTCTAGAGTGAAATGCAATATAGTTATCTTATTCTTCTTGGGGTTTACCGTATTTTATGTATTGTATAGAAGTTTAGAATAATAATTACAAAGGTTTGTTAAATCCTCTGTAATCCAAAAAGGTACAGTAAGGAGAGAATACAAAAATATTTTTGCCACTCAAATAGCTTTATATGTACAGTGTAAACTGTTGAAATAGTTGGATTTTGTTGATTTCTGCACTTAAAGGAGCTATAAGTAAGATATTTACTGTAAAATCAACCTAAATTATTTTCATTTTTCACCTGGGATGGAAGTAACATTCCCTATAAACAATCGGTCCTCTCCATCAACAATGTTTTAGTCACGTTTTTTTCTCCTTTCAAGCCTAGTCCAAGTGTAGTCTGTGTTTACTTCCTGGTTACTGAGTTCCCAGGGTTCTCAATAAAGAGCACAACATTAGGTATTTTTATCTTGGCAAAAGAGCAGCAGCCTGCTAATATGGAAGTGAGTAAGAGAAGCAGACCAGAAATAGAACAGAATATATCATAGAAACAGTGTGTTATTATACAGGATAGGTCTATGACAAAGACCTATCCTGTATAATTAAACATTCACAACAGCTACACACTGTTTAAAAACAGTATGTTAGATTGTTGTGATTGGCAAGCTGTTGTATCGATTTCAGCCACAAGGTGTCAGTATTACTTACAGCTCCTTCAACAACTCCCACATAAAACTTACTAAAGTGTACTACTATCTTGTAATATGCAGAGGCTTTTAAAATGTGAGCGGTTGTGGTAATTTTATAGTTCTAGCAGTGAGAACCACTTTACATTTTAGGTTTACTAAAATATTTTAAGAAATGGTTTTGTGTCAGTACATGAATGAGGATTGGGGTGTTTGACTTTTACTTGGTGTACTATCAGTTTCCATTATATTAGTTAGATGAATTCATGAAGATTATGCATTTTTATCTTGTAATGTATTATATGGGTTGTTGTTATTATTGGTGTTGCCATGATAATTATCATCACCATTATATTAATACATAATACATATCCTGTTGACGGGAATATATTTGAGAAACTTCTGTTCTCACCGTTTCCGGAGCTGCAGCTGGTTGCTGTTTCCCTCAGAGCAGTGTGAGTGTGAGTTTGCGGCAAGCATGCACTGGATCGGAACCATAACCTGCACCGTAGTCTGTGTGAACCCTGGGTTACCTGATCTCCCGCTCCTTAGGGGGATCATGTGAAAAAGTCTCTCCCAAAAACACTCTGGTCTTATTTCTTTCTTTTGAGGCTTTCCTCTTCTTATAAACATTTAAGAAATGTCACAATTTAGGTTTTTGTTTGCTTTGTTCTGGACTAATTAGTTTCCACTCTCCTCAGCCAACAGCCATCTGTCACCGCCCAATCAGGTCTGTCCACACCTCTCCAGTCTCCAGTCAATCAGCTCCACCAACTGTCAACTCTGGTCACCAGTTCACCTGCCTACATATACTTGCCTCAGTCATCCACTCATGGCCAGAATGCCTGACTTGTGTAATGTGCCCTTTCTTTACCAGTTCCCGTGTGCTCAGCCAGCTGGACTCTTCCGTTAAAGTTGTCTATGTCTGTGTGCTACACAAGTCTGCCTGGTCTCCCATGAGTTCCAGCCGCTCGCTCTGCCTGTTCTGGTGGTTCCTCGGTTCATATCGCCTGTTCTGGTCTGTCCCTGGCTTCATCATTGGTTTAGCCTGTCACTGCCCATTACTGTTTGCCTGCCATCTACTACTATTCACATTCTGCAATAAACTTTTTAATAATGAAGCTCTGTGTCTGGCTGAATATGGGGTTCTCCAGCAGCATCTCAAGAAAGTTTGCTTCTTGCAATTCTGTCATTTTCAAAGCATTTGATGAGAGCAGCTTGTCAGTCTGGGCAAGCTTAGACTCTCCTGTCTAAAACTTACCGGACTAGTCATAGAGAGGAGGTGGGAGTTTTTTTTAATGTGTGAGACCAGAATTCCCCCATAATGCAGCAGCACTTTTCTGTGATTTTCACAAATTTGTGCTACTTCCATATGTAGTACTAATCAGGATACTAATCAGATATTTATCAAAGTGTCCGCAGTCTGAATGGTCATGTCGCATTTTATCCATTTTCACGTCACTCTCCTGGCTTAAACTACACCACACATGGTAGTAGCAGTTAGTGCTCCACAAAAGACCATTTTTAATAGCTGGGCTGCTTTTTTCTTACCTTATTTCATCTTGCTATGATATGGTCTTACAATTGTTGAGGCCCATTGTTCAGCAGCTTTATTACAATAACAAGGAGAGATGCAGGCCAGCATCCAAGTTTTTTTTTAGATAAAACTTTTTGTTTACATCCACTATTACATCCAAAAACAGTGCACTTTTGTGTAACATCACCTTCTGACATCTGCACATGTGGTTCCTTTGCAGTTTTGAACCGTTTTCTGGTTTTCAGTTTTCCACCATGTTTGTTGCTTTCATTTAATCATCTTATTACATTTGATGGTCTGACTCTCAGCTTGGATAACATCAGATATATTACAATCTTGATTTTAAATAATTCTTAATCATATTTTGATTCAAACAAAGAAAAATATTGGCTGAAGGATCGAAGACCTAGGAACCTTGAGTTTCTACATTTTTTTTTTTTCATTTTATTTTCCATCTACCTTATCTCTATGTGACCAAGGGAATACTTTGGACTCAAACATTTCCTCATTTTTCCATCAGTTTGTAGAGTAGTACAGTATGTAAAAAAAAAAAAAAAAAAAAAAAGAGTTGGTCTCTTGGCTCCACTTTTTTGTTTTAGCATTTGCCTGAAGCATAACCTGTCTCCTCAATATTGTCACTGTGAGATTGCTAAAGTGTCCCTTGCTGAACTTCATGATAATGATAAAGGAAGTATTGACTGTTTTGAATGTTACAATAAAGTGATAACCGATCATATGAACAGAAAATGGGGTACATTTTCTTTCAACTTTCAAGCAGCGTGATCATGAGATTTGCTAACAAGTGGTTTCGTTTTTGAAAGAGGCATTTAAAACATATATGATTGTTACAAATGGGGTTTTAAAAAGGTCAAATACACATACTGACACTTGAACACAAGGGCTAATAGAAAAACTACAGAAAAGTATCACAGATATGGATAAATGACACTTCAAGCAATATTCAGTGTGAAGAACTTGTTCCTGATTGTATTGTAGATAAAACTGTCTAAAACTAGTTCTTAAAATAACATACACGTCCTAGATCAAACATATGCATCCTCTAATTCCAGTCATATTGAGGCTGCCCAGCTGTGTAAACTCAAATCCATTGTGGTAGCAGGCTCAACAAACTCCTCATTAAAGGAGTACATCACAGACATGTTATAAGTGCATCAACCCTCCAGACCACTCAGGTCTTCTGGCTCCAGCCTACTCTGCATACCTAGAACCAGAACCAAACACGAAGAAGCAGCATTTAGTTTCTATGCTCCACTTATCTGGAACAAACTCCCAGAAAACTGTAAAAGTACGGAAAGCCTGAGTTCCTTTTAAATCAAGATTAAAAACAAATTTGATGATGTGTGAAACCTTTTAAACCTGTTATGAATCTTAACGCTCCATGATAAAGTGTCCAAGGAATGAAGATGTTTAAGAGAAACTTCAGCAAACAGGGTTAAACCAGAGACAACCAGACATTTGCTCATTAAAAAAAAGTTTCAACACCTATCCAGGAGTCCGTCAGTTCTGGAGGCTCACACTTAAGCAACATGTAGATGGAGTGCTGCTGTTTTTAAGCACATGGAGGCCCATCTGCCTAGGTGCATTCAAAGTCACATGTAAATCAACAACCCACCTGGGTCATTAGAGGCTATTTCTTAGTGGGAGTTGAGTACTTGGTCACCTGTATCATGATGAGACTGCTTATGTAATCACTTTGGAATGAGTTGGAGATCCGAGTTGTATATACTGGGGAGTTGGTAGTGCATCTTTACACATACTTACAGTGAACTTTATCAAAAGGCCAACCCTTGCTCTGGTAGTTGTAGTGCTAAAACAGATTAAAGGGAACATACTCCAGCAACACTGTAGGTCACCTCTTAAATTAATGTGCACTGTGTGTTGCCATGGATATTTGAGATAAAGTAATAGAGGTACATTTTGTGACACTTGTCTGAAGCTGCAGATGTGCATTTCATTCCAGAGAAGACGACATGTGAATAATTTGTTCTGTATGGACTAATTGCAAATGTATCTGTTTCCTGGTCCTTTCTGGATAATTTTAGACATCATCAGCCTAAGTCTATTCAGAGCAGTGGGGGCTGGAGTAGTGGTCCCGTGTTGTAAAACTAAATTATGTTTTGGAAAACTCTACGACTCCATGGTATACCCTGGAAAAACTGTCAACCTGCACATGAGGAACTGAAACAGTTTGTTGATCTTGTTTCATGTCTTTTAACTGAAAACATTATTAGCTAAATACTTCCAATCTGAGAAGTGCCACGAGTTGACAGGCTGCTGGAAGGAAGCAGTTGTTCTGCTGCAGAGCAGTTTCTATACCAGTTTGATGAAAGTTCTGTGTGTTTACTCATTCAGACCCATGCTGAGTGCCAACCTGCTACTCAGACAATGTTTTTCTCCCTGCCTTCAGCCGCTGCTGCTGTCACTCTTTCCTTCCAATCTTTTTGAGTTTCTTATTTTGTTTCTTGTTCTCCCTCTTTCCACATAACCCTTCACTGGTCTTTTCCTCTTGCACCTTATCCTCTCCATCAATGATAAAGAGGTTTCACATTTCAAGTGTCATCAAAGACAAAACTGCTTGACAAAAAATAAAAAAGTTAATTCCTAAGTACAAACCTGATATCAAAGGTTTTCTGGAGTTGTGTTAAGTGGGGTGAAGTATTATGTTCCAACAAACTATCATTGTTGTTAATGGAAATAAGAAGTTAGCAGGTAGTACTAAACACTGTGCAAAGGTGTTGGCCCACTGTTCATACAGCATTAACTTACTTTGCATTTTAATCTTGAAAGATAGATTGATGGACTCTTGATAGATTTTAACGAGACGGACTCAAGGGCGACTCAATGACAACCAGGTGACCAGAGTCCTCAAGTACAAAGGCCTTAATGAATTTCCTTCTAGAACATGGCATATGTCTAAATCCAGAAAACTCTGCACATATTAATCCAACTATGACAGAACTCTTAGCAGAGTTACTAGTTACATTCACTCAGGTGCATGTACTTGAGTATATTTTTGAAAAATGTTGTAATACTTTGTATAAATGTTGGTACTGTGGAGTAGTTTTACTCCACAGTACCTTTTACTTCTATTTAAGTCATATTATCTCGCAGCATCACTACTTCTAATTAAGCACAATTTGTGGCCAATTAACCCACCTCTAGTTACTTTACTGAATGAAAACAAATCAACCTTTAACTGAAAATGCTTCAGAAATTGACACAAATCTAAAGTTTATCCTATAGTAAGATATGTAGGTATAATCACATATCTGCGACAGATTGGCAACCTGTCCAGGGTGTACCCCGCCTCTCGCCCCTTGAATGCTGGAGATAGGCACCAGCACCCCTCGCGACCCCATGAGGGACAAGCGTGACGGAAAATGGATGGATGGATGGATAATCACATACCTGCTTACTTTTTAGGAGTGGTGGCCCTTCCTAATGTAACCAGGATTTAATATAGTTGGTAATGCTGTTCAGAAACGCTTTTTTGTAATGCAGGGTAAAATGGACCTTCCATCCCCAAAGTAGTAAATACATTATGTATTCACAAAAAAGGAGGTTAAAAAATAGTTTTTGTTGGGAGCTGCAGGCCTGATAAACTCAAACTTAAATCCATGCCCTTCAGACCGAGGGGTTTGGATTGGTTAGAGTTTTGTTCCTGCTTTCATTACCCTGTGTCCCTAATCTTCCAGGGTATCACCATATCTGTTTTTTGTCCCACATGCCAACCATTCTGACACGCTCATGCAACAACAATGTCCGTGCTCGTTCCTTGATAGTTTCCACTTGCTGGCTGCGCATGCAAACTTCTAGTGTTTTTGTGTCCGGTTAGGTTAGCGGCTAGGTTAGCCGTTCATTGTAGCTCCACTGCTCTTACCATAGACTTTGAATATGGCTGAGAGTTGCATGAAGCAAACCGTGTTCATGTTGATAAGAAGAACAGGAATGCCTCAGTAGAAAGGAATAAGACTTGAGTGGATTTGGGAGATTTTTAAGACGCGATCCTCCTGAAGAGCAGAAAAACGAGGTAAGCTGGTCTCGCTCATGCGCAGTTAAGCAAAAAGGGACTTGGGGAAACTTCCGGAAAAATCGCCGAGCCCAGCTTTAAACCCCTTCATGACAGATGGGCATTTACACCTTGGAGGGACTTGATGAATGACTCATGATGACCCATGATAGAAATAATAAAAATGGAGTAAAGCTGCAGCTCTGCTGCACACCCTTACGATCAGAATAGATTGTATTTCTCTTCTCATTGGAACAACACATAGACAATGCTTTTTATGGAGACCAGCCATTTTCTCAACAGTCTGTTGTTGCTGTGAAATGCTATGATGTTTTATTTTATTCTATTTTTGGTCCAGGGTGTACCCCTCCTCTCGCCCATTGACAGCTGGAGATAGGCACCAGCACCCTTCGCAACCCCAATAGGGATAAGCGTGTTGGAAAATGGATGGATGGATGGATGTTGTATTGTCTGTTGTTTTTCCAAGGCCGCCTGAAGCACCAGCCTGCAGGTTCTACTTAAGCCCAGCGCCACCTGCTGCTTCAAAGTGTTGTGCTTTACGCGCCCTAAAGAGCTTGCTTTTGTTTCATCCGTGTCTCCACTTGTGTTCTTGTTAGGGCTTTTGGCAGTAAATATATAATTATTATTAATAATGATTATAATAATATAAGTCTGAGAAGGAAAAGGCTTCTGCATTGATATGCACTGATTGATTAATGGCCTGGATGGTGTAAGGCAAAATAAACACAACCTTGATCACCAACAATAGGAACTCTGGGGGAGAAACTAAAGACATTGTTGTACATGAAGTAAATATGTAAAGCAACACAAAATATTGTATTCAACACATAATCATAAACTGTTTTTTAACAAAATACAGTTAGTTACAACTCACATTGTAGTCATGAATCAATTACACGTTTTTCTCAACAGCCCCCTGATGGACTGGCAACCTGTCCAGGGTGTAACCCCGCCTATTGCCATATGACCACTGGACCCCCAGAGACTGCAGGGATAAAGGGATGGATGGATATTTCTCTCCAATTTACAGATTACAGTTACATTTACTTTATCAAATTATTTAACTCCATTGTATGTAAATTGTCACTCAACAGTCTTACTTCTCATATGGGCTTCACCCTACCCCTGAAACCATGAAAACCATTGATCAAAATAAGGGAGCTGATGGATATTTTCCAAAAATTCTAATTTCATAGTCTTTTCCAGGGCTAGAGAGAATCGCATCCTACTGAGGCTTACTACATGCCTCGCTATGTTAGCATGAAGAAAAGAATGTAATATGACCAAATCGTAAACCCAATTGATTTATTATGGGGTTTTCAATAGGCATTGTATTCACTGCAAATTGCAGCATATTCTTAGTAATAACAACCCTGTATAAATAGCTGAAATCTTTAACATCTGTGTGTTTGCATGGGTATGTGTTTCTAGAAGGGCTGCATTTTAAAGTGATTACAAACCTCACTTTTAAAATCCAAGCAGCAATGCAGGACTGAGTGCTGATGTTGTAAATCAAAAATCATAGTGCTTTATCCTACCTTGGGGCTTATCTTTGTGAGTTGCTCATTATGCAGAGCTACATTTTAGAGACTTGCAGTATATCTGTACAGTTTGCTACTTACTTTCCCATCTTCCTTGAATAACAAATATTGATCGTTCTTTTTACTCCCTATGATTTTATTAGCTTTGTCACACATTTATCCCAGTCCACTATCATTTTAACTCATGCTGGAAGTACTTCCTTTATAATAATCCTCTGTCAATAGAATGGTTATGTTTTCTCATTTTGGAGCTGCTGTGCTCAAATGATAGTTCAAATATCCAGTTGTTTAATTTATTTTAGTGACATATGCAAAAAGATCCCATGAGATTGGCCGCAGAGTTACTGTGATTACATTGTCTAACTTGAAATTCAACCAGTAGTCGTTTTTTTCATGAGCAACTTAATGGACAAGCTCCCCAGCATCTAATCATGATCTCAACACCAAGCAGCTTTTGACAGGAAAAGCAGCAAGTCCAGTTTAAATTATTGTGTTATGATTTTATCAGCAACGTCTATAACTTCCACACAATGGATTCTGTTTTTTAATAATACTCCACTCTTGTCCTGCTCTTACTGTTGCCTGCAATCTTTCTCTTTCAGTTGTATACACTTCACAGTTTAATAGTTTGTGTTCTACATTTTCTTTTCCTCCATATCCCTCACATTTTTTGTTTTCTTCCCAGTTATCTACAGTATGTCATTTAGATAGGAGTGACCCACCCTTAGTTGCATCTTTATTTCTTCCTCTCTTCAGTTTCTCCCACTAAAGTTCTTAAATATAACTGATTTTGTATTGTAAATAAATATCTAACTTTCCCAACTTCGTTCCACCTTTTTAGCATATTTCCAACCTTCTCGAGAGGAACTGTATATGTAAGTGCCTCTCATGAAGTCTTCTGTTTATGGTTGACTTAGATACTGATACACCTACTTCCTGGAGAATGTTCTTCACTTGAGTGGATGTTGTGAAGGGGTTTTAGTTCACCATGGAACAGATTCTGCAATCATCCACCACTGTTGTCTTCCGTAAATGTCCGTAAACTCTTTTTTTGTTTTCTCAGAACATACCAAACTGTTGATTTAGCCACTCATAACCTTTCTGCTATCTCTCTGATGGATTTCTTCTTTTTTTCCAGCCTCAGGATGATCTGTTTCACCTCCATTGAGACCTCTTTTGACCGTTTGTTGTGTGTGTGTTCACAGCAATATATGTATATTATATATGCAGGAAGCTATAATAGAGTTTATGCTGGGACCATTTCATGTTCAATGTACACTGAAACCGTAAGGTAAAAGACGGATAAAAGGAGAGAAACAGATGAGACAAAATGGTAAAAACGGAGAAAATGTGAAACAGGAGAGGAAATGGTCTCCCTTTAACATCCTCTGAGTCTGCTTCTACACCTGAAAAGAGATACATAAAAAGAAAAGCAAAACCATTCGATAAAGTATTACAGGTACAAACAACCAACGCCTTGATACCATCACTTAAGAATATACAGTATACGAAATGTATGAAGTGACAGCTGAAAATAGGGAGTTTTCTGTGTAGAAGTGAAAATGTATAAGTACCTGAATCCAAGCACCTGTAGATGTTTGTGAGAGTGCGCTTGTGTATGTAAGGTTTTTCCATGAGAAAAATGCTCAATAGTAGTTGTGAGGAGTCAAAAAGACCAGCCCTCCCAGAGCACTGAGGCAAACACCAGGGGAACCAGAACCCCAGATGCTTGAAGGAACCCCCAGAGCAAAGGTGTGTAAGAGGGGCCAACACAGGGAAAGCTGCCTCCCCCATCCCAGGCAGGAGCGGAGGAGAGCCCCAGGAAACCCCCCCCAGGAGTGGCGGGCATTTTTTCTCTTACAAACACCACCAAAACCATGCACACACTACAATAGACACGGTTACACACACTCACAAAACTAAAATTGCATTTATATTGTGTGCGTGTGTGAACTAATACTAGACTGTATGAGAGAATATACATGTGTGTGTCTTCATTGTGCTCAGGTTGCTCACTATTTCTTGAGTCCCATGTTCAAAGCTGTCCTGAATTTGGGGTGCCCTAAATTTCTGATCAGGTGAAAGAGAGTGGGTTGTGTCCGCTTAACATCAGGTGCGAGTCTTTTACTTGTCAGTTAAAATTCTGAAACCAGATATCACTGCGTCACAGAGGTAATAACATACTTACTGTTGTAAGTACATGGAGCTATCCAGTGGGATACAGACTAAGATCTGGTGTTCTCTTAGTTTTTCACGGTGGGCTTTATTCAAATTTACGTGGTGGGATTATTTCCCGCTGTATAAAGATATTTCTGAAGTGTCCTCGTTGGACACTTCAGGAAACAAGAAATTCGGATATAGTAAGAACAGCTGCCTGTACATACAATTATGAACAAGAAGCATATATAAACCCCTTTGTAGAAGTTTGATATCACTAAAAAAGGAAAAGAAGGGTAAGGAGTACAGAACAGATAGTTGTGAATTTTCAGTGCACCAAATGAGTATCTTTCCATCAAACAAAACAGCCATGACACAGGATTATCAATCTTCATAACTCATTGCAGGTTTGCTGGGTCACACAAGCCACAGCTAGAGCCTGGCACCTGCAGCTTTCAATCTAACCTTGTGATTGTGGCTTTGATAAAAGCTTTTGTATTCAGGAAGGATGCACTGCCCTTAATGTTGAGTCACTGAAAGCTCTGGCATCAGGCCTAACCTTGACAAACAGAACTTATTTTCTATTTTTCTTGAGATATTAAATATGTAAAATTAACTCATTTTAAAACGATCCCTGGTTATACTTTGCAAGCACATCTTAACAAGTATTTTAGTAATATACACATAAAATCTGACTTTATGCTGTGAAAAATCATGTTTTTGACATTTTTTAAATGAACATCATATATCAAAGGTTTTCCTTAAATCAAATATAATTATAATATAATAAAATGTACTTTATTTTACCAGCTCAGATTTCAAAGAGTTAATGACATGATTTGTTTAATGGGGGAAAGTAAAGTATTTTCTATTCTAATTTGTTGGAATATATATAAATGTTATTCACTGAATTATTTAAATACTAAGGGGTTTATTTCAGTTTTCCTGTAGTGATGTGTGCTGTATTTGAATTTCAAATCTTTGTAATAAACTAAATGTTCAAAAAAAATTTACATTATGAATCTAAATTATACAAAACATTATGAATATAGGTGATAGTTAGACTTAGACTTAGACAACTTTATTTGTCATTTTGTATGTACAAAGTGCATACAGAACTAAATTTCGTTGCATACAGCTTGTAAATTACAGTATTTTAAAGTATAAAGTGCAGCAGTGATTAAAAAGTAAACAATTGAAATGTAAACAATGCAGGAGAAAGAAACCGTGTGCGATCACAGTGTACAGGAGAATATTTAAACCATTTGTATGTGCAGAAATGATGGTCCAAAAACGCATTTGTGCAAAAATGCATTTAGAAACTAAAAGTTCGGCAGCATTTGTAATGCTGGATAGTGCTGTAAGGTTAATGAAAATCCCTCTAAATAATTCCTATTTGAAAAAAAAAATTACTGAACATGTTTTGACCGGATAACACATTATAGGACCAAGTCACAATGTATATCCCACATTCCTATATAAAACAACTGTTTTGTGACCTTACCCTCTCTAAGCTTATGATTGAAACCTCCTTTGAGAAATGGGAGCCTCTAAAATCACTCAGTGTTCTCAAGTAGACTCCTGCTGTTTTCTCCTGAACTGAAGAGGGATTTCTCCTCTTTCTAGTTGGACCTCAGCCCCGGTCTTTGCTTCACAGCAAAGGTTCAAGGTTGACTGAATTCCATTCACTTAATTTAACAGGGCCACGAAGGCAGAATTACGAGCAAGAGAATCATAGCAGATTGTTTATCTGATTGGACATGTGTATGAATTTTTAAGAGCTGACATTTTCTTCTCTCTCGTCTAACCTCCAATTTTTAAAATTTCTGGATTATTTTATATTTTCTCACCACGTTAGTTACATGGTGTTGTGTATTGGAGTTGTTAAAAATATAGACCCAAATATTTAAAAGCTTCCTCTCTCAGGATTCTGGTGTACCAATGTGTTTAAGAGAACGAGTTATTCTTCTTCTTTCTTGTATTGGTGGATCTTTTTTTTTTTTTTTTTTGGTGGATCTCATAAAGCTTATAGGTGCATACTGCTACCTACTGTACATAAGTGTGCAACGTCCACATACTGGATTCTGTTTTTTTAATAATACTCCACTCTTATCCTGCTCTTACTGTTGCCTGCAATCTTTCTCTTTCAGTTGTATACACTTCACAGTTTAACAGTTTGTGTTCTACATGTTCTTTTCCTCCATATCCCTCACATTTTTTGTTTTCTCCCCAGTTATCTACAGTATGTCATGTAGATAGGAGTGACCTACCCTTAGTTGCATTTTTATTACTTCCTCTCTTCAGTTTCTCCCACTAAAGTTCTTAATTATAACTGATTTTGTATTGTGAATAAATATCTAACTTTCCCAACTTCATTCCACCTTTTTACCATATTTCCAACCTTCTCGAGAGGAACTGTATATGTAACTACCTCCGAGTATTACCATGGAGGAACAGTGCTGATTGGATTAAACTGAGCTATTTCCGTGTCTAATCCATATGTTTTAGCCCCTTCCAAAGCCATTTCTCTGGAACTTTGAGTATTCCCAACTGTTTTGCAGAATTTATGACGTTATATTTCCTTCATTGCTACTTTTAAGTTTGAACATTTTGAATGTATCCTAAGGCTCCATTTGAAGTTCCAATTATAGCCCCTAGCTGAGGTTCCTTCACCTTTCATGAGGTCAACAGTAAGAACCCTATCAAGGGTAGAAAAGGAGCTTCGGACTGCTGTGCCGATTTTGGACAGCATTTAACTCATATGTCATTAGGCAACAGAAATGCACAAGGCTAATGCTTGTCAAGTCTGGGCCTACAGGTTTTCGTAAAATAACACAAAATACCTGCAAGTTAGACAAATGTCTAACCAACGGCTGAAGCTCTCCATTACACAAACCAAAAAATACGAAGGCACGTCAAGAATCCTTTATTGTCACCATGTGTTACGGTGGTGAAATTAACTTTGAGGCAGGACACTGGTGTTGTGCAAGTTTATCTGTTTGATTATGAATGTCATAACAAATTATGATTGGCAATTATGATTAGTATTATGTCATTCAAAATCAAAGGATAGCCACAACGACAATTGTTTCAAATGGCTGTGATCAAGGGCTATCAGCCTTTAATGAGTAGCACTTACGTACAATTGGCTTATTAATTAACAATTATTAACTTAATTTAACCTGTAAAAGGAGTATCTAACCTGTTGTAGAACTGAGTTAGGCTTAACGTTAAATGTTAATAACCTTAATTACAATTGCAATTGGAGTTTTAATCCTTAGTCATTAACCACAGGCAAATGAAAATGTCTAAGTATATTCAGTTGTTAACTCAAAAGGAGATAATTCCATAACTCTTAGAGACCTTTCGGTTGCTGGCTCAAACATAATCACAGAACGAATATGGTTAAGCTAGTTAGAATTTATCAAACAATAATTTCATGCTACAGCAATTATTCTGTTTAATAGCACTACTTGAGCAAACTACAACTACTGAATAAAACATGGAAAATAAATTAAAATAAGTCAGTAAAAATGTATTAATTGTAGAGGTGGCAATTTGTAAGTAATTTACAGTTGATTAAATCTTACTGGATCCAACATTGAACAATCACCATCCACATAGCAACACTTGTGATGTGAAAAAGAATTGAAAGAGGTTTTCTTATAGCTTTGAAGAAGGTATGAGCTTGTGTACACAATCGGCCTAAAGCTAACATGGCAGACTCTTCAGCAAAGAGCTAACATCTAGCAGTGTTAGTTTATGCAACAGTTTGCTTTTAAACCGTTCCAACTCAGAGCCTCAAGATGTCACCTGGCTAACGATGGCTAGCCCGTTAGCAACGAGTGACTTCACAATAGCTTGCAACTAAAGACCTCGAAATAGCTTCGGCCCAGATGAGAAACTAACCATGTTATATAGCCATGCTATATACCTATATCAAAAAGACGAAAATCCAATTGATTATTATGAAATAAGGCTATTTACTCCAAGCGTTCATCCAGATGTTTTGATAGTCCTTTTTGAGCCAAAATGCAACCCCAGCAACGGGTGCAATGAGTTGACATAAACAGATGTCTGACGGTGGCGGTACTGCAGAATGATTAGAAAGCCAGATGGTCGCCATTGACGCAGCAACTAAATACGTCCCGACTGAGCCAACCGTGTTGTAATGCCTCGCAGAAAAGTGACAGCTCAGCATGATCGAAGCCAGGGCTCTCAACTGTCACGCATTGACCGTGTGACACACGCATTTCACTGACTTCACACGCTCACACGCAACACATGGCATTCCTCACGCATAAAAATAACAAAGCCCATCTGAGCTGCGGATGATCTGTTCACAGCTCTGTCCATCCAGATCCCAGTCTAAACCCCACCTTCTATGGCGCTGTTTCAGCTTCTTTCACAACTTGTGACCATCAAGAAGAGCGATCAGAGTTATAAATAATTTTGGTCTTAACCAGTGGTGAAAGTAAGCCGGTACCGTGCGGTACTGCGTATGCAGGAGGCAAAGGGGGAGAGCAGCTGCCAGATAAATCCTTCATTCAGAACCAGTCAGGGCTGCACACTGGATCAGAAAACAGATCTGCTAACCAGATGTGGTCTACAAATCCACTTAGTCTGTTTATATGTTTCTTTCCTTTTAATTCTGCGTTTTTTTAACTACATTCGCCGGGTTTCTGTTCCTCAAAGCTCTTACTGTACCTCCCTTCCCTCGGACCGGCAGGTGCTTTTATCAGTGGCCACCATTTAGAATGTGAATCCCTACGTTTAATGTCCTCACACCCGTGGCAAAATGCCACCAGTTAAAGTCAATAGGAGAGTTAGTAGCTGTGTTTCATAATCTTTTGTTTTTAACGACACAGAACCAGTGGTGCTTCGGAGGGCGTGCTGCCTTGCATAATTACGTTACATGTAATTTAGGTGCACACTTTTAAAGATCATTTTAAGGAACTTGTACATCAGCAGTTTTAGCTCAGACCTATCATCCCTCCTCATCCTTCTAAAGGAGCCCTTTGCAATCTTCCACCTCAAATCGATAGCATTTTGTATAAATTATGCTGATACCAGACGTTACCAAAAATTTGTTTATTTCTACCGTCACTTAGGATCCAGTCACACGCAGAGTTTGAAAAGCTGAACTATACTCATCAATTATGAGGTTGCAATGCATAAAAAGTGCTATATGTCTTATAGTATTCCCCAATTAAGGCTATTAGTGGGCTAAAAGTGAAGCAGAAAGTAATCAATCCGTCCGCTCCGACCACAAACAAAATGATCTCAGAGAGCAACTTTAAACTCAACCTTCGGCTTGCGTAATTACGCACCAGAGCGCACTTCGGAGAGCAATAGAGGAGGTTTGTCTGGTCAGCGCAGAGACTAAGATGAGAAACCTGTTGCTGTGAAAGGTAATGATGATGGTTATAACCTGTAACGGGCTAGAAGTGCATGGAGCTGAAATAGGGAAAACATCAGCAGCTGGATCATGCGTAAAGATGCAGCGTGAACCCCGGTGTGCTTCAGGTGTTGCATCTGAGGGTTAAATGTCGGACCATATAGGCTCACCAATGAGGTTATAGATCTGTACTGACAAACAAACCCATAGATTAATGTGTAACGGTGTAATAATACGGTCAATAACTTAAAACTACTATGTTTATTACTGCCATGCATAACATCTGCTTCTGATGAAAATTGCTTTCAGTAGTATAATTTGCTCCAAACAACTAAATGGAAACTAAATTCTTGTTTGCTCAAACTCCCCATTACAACTGGATGGAAACATGCTCTAGTGTCAGCTGTACTAAAGGAACAACAATGGCACAACCCCAAAAACAGGAACGGTTTTATTTGTTAAAATGTAATGTAATGTAAATGACATTTGGTCAACAACAACTAGAATAAAACTAAAATTATTAGAGGTAGGATTATATTTGTATATCCTTTTGAGTATGTGGCTGACTAAATTTCTTCACTTTAATAAATGTCTCAGAAATTGTATTAGGTGTTTTCATGTTACAGCTTTCTATTGATTCATTTTGTTATTTATTTGGGCTTTGTTGTTTAGCATTTAAAATTTTTGTATACTTTAAATATGTACATATTAGCAGTTAATGTGGTTAGTTACTTATTTTGGTCTCAGGGTGGATTTGTTTAAAAACTGACATGCTTCTCACAGGATTTCGCCTATATACATCTTTGTAATCCTATTTGGATGTTGTCAGAATCAGGGGATGTTTTTTTCTGAAATAACTGAGAAAAATGCACATAATTTGATAAAACATGTTTTGTATGACTGCACTTAAGTATTAAGCAGTCAGTATTTTGACAAGATGGTGTTTTGTTTTTTTCTGAAATAGATGGTGCATATACAGGGCAGCCATTTCCTGGCTGTAGATTTGTGAATTGTGAAATGATCTGTCTACTCCAATCTCCCAAGAAGGATACTGCTGTGATGTGTGCTTATGATATGCCTTTACCATTTCCACATATATAGTGGGATTTGTGTACTAGGTGTTCTGTATGTTTGTGTGTACAGCATGAGGCCACTGCTGTTTTCCTTGTATTTTCCTCATCCCCTATTCCAGGAGAAAATTATATTTTGTTAATTTTGCCTAACTGGATAATAAAAGAACCAGATGGGCTGTAGGATCTGTCCACTTTGACTGTGCTGCTTACTGCCACTGTGCACCCATGTTTTGAAACCATACACAATTGTATTAATTGTTGCTGTACAGTAATAAGTTCTATTGTACTTTTTAAATTAGGTGGATTGCCATTTTTTATGTATTATGTCACAGCTGCTGATTGAAAAGCCTCTGAATTCAAACCAACAATTTGCCCTCTAGAGGCCTAATTCACAAAAGGCGAACATGGATATCCAGGATAAGTGCTACATCCAGGCTTGACACAGCGTGATCAACGTATTCTGGCTTTATCCATTTCGCAAAGCCCAATCCGGGCTCAGGAAAGGCGACTAGGCCAAGCCAGGCGTAAGTAATCCAGCTAAATGCATGTCCCCGGCTGTCTAAAAAAGACCACGAGGTCGATCACAGATTCACTGATGCTACAAACTTTAAATCAAACAAGTAACATCTTTTGATTGAGTCTTATGAGGAACTGAAGCACATCAGACTCAAGAAGTCAAACACTGCAGCTATTAATAAAGTAAAACAGATTTGTTTGGAGCTACTTAAATGGCAAAAAAAAAAAATGTTAAACTATTTTCTCTGATCTATCCGATTCTGACTCTAGAGGGCGCTGTTTTGCTGACCTTTCCATAACTCCTGAAGCAGAAGAACACTAAGGAGTTATGAAACTTTTAGCAGACAGCCTTTGCAAAATAATGTTCACCTCATATCAGATTTTACACGGCATTAAAGCTATAGTTGATAATCCATTTCAGAAACACTTTTTGTTATATTGGGTTTTATCATCCTTCCATCCTGAAAGTAGTTAATACGTTGTGTTCACAAAAAGGAGGTTAAAAAATATTCTCTGTGGGACAATCAAATCATCTGATTGATTGAATTTGACTTTGTAAAGTACTGTGAGATGAAATGTGTTATGAATCTGTGCTGTATAAATACAATTTTATTGAAATTATTGAATAATTATTGTTCCTGTTTTTTTGTTATGTGTGAGCTGTAATACTACCTCACTCTGGGAATGAACAAGTTACTGATGGACCCAGCCCCTGCAGGGACTAACACAGTTCTGGCAGGAAGCTACTGAAAATGTGGAGTACACATACACAGAGGGAGTTGTGTTCAAACAGAGGACTGAAGCCTTATATATACATAACCCCTAACAAGGGACTCCAGTGACTGTTATGTTTCCGGATATGAGATGAATCCAAATGAAAGCACAGCTTCTCTCAAAATAATGAACAAAGCTTTCCAGTGTTGCCCTAATTACTGCTGTAAATTATTAATGTAATAATTTCTGTTAGTGAGTTTTGCAGCTTTTGGGGCCCACTATAATAAATCATAGCGGGCTTTAAAGGCCTGAGACCTTAAACCGTCATTAGTTCATGTCACTGAAGAAAAGGTGTTTGGGTAAATTTTTCAGTGGAATTTTTACTCTGCACAAAAGGTCTGCATCCCCAGTGTCTTCCAATACTGGGATATTCACACAGGTTAAGTCTAAAACTTGAGCTCATTTATGTCTTCTGCTGATGGACGCAGTCTCTCCAACACATTTAAACCGCTTCAGCTTCTGAACTGAAGGGTCACCGTTAGGTAGGAGTGCCTAGGGGCCATAGATAGGGAGGTCATTGCAACTGAGACCTGTGATTGAAAATACCCGCTCTTTGTAGTTTGCTTTAGCTGAGGGGGCTCAGGTTGGGACGGACCTTTGAAAATGGGTCTTGGCTGTTGATGTGCAGCTACAGACAATATTGTCTCCCTGGACATAGAGGGATTCTTTGCTGTGGTGAAGGTCAAGAGCCAGGCTGAGCAGAGAAAGGAATATGTCTGCTTCTTTTATCTGATGGCTGGCTGATGGGTAGAATAGCAACAATACTGTCCCCTGTGACGGTTTCAAAGTAACAGAACCCTACATACAGTGCTGTTGTTAATGTTCAGGGAGCTGTGTCTGTTTGTGTCCAAGATTTAAAAAAAAAACTTCAACATTGGATACATCTTGTCTTTATTGCTATTTCTGATTAAATTGTGGAATCTGTTGCAAACAGAATGCTCTGTCAGGTTATCTCATTTCAAAATATAGATCTTCCACAAAGGTATTTTTCTGATTTTATTTTGGGAGCTTAATTTGAAAATTAAATTGAAAATCTTCTTGACATTTATTAATTTTAAATATTGATTCCTCATTCCGTGTTAGAATTTCAACTTGTCACTATTTAATAAAATAAACAAAGTCAAAGTTTCTTAGTTTGTCTCCCTTGGCAGAAATTTCCTTATGAGAAAATAAAGAAATTAACAAAATCATTTTTAAAGCTGTTATTCCTTAAAAGGCACATTACTGTCAGGATGCAGCTTATTGGCTGCATGCTGAGCCTCTCTCCCTCTCTCTTGTTCCTGCGCAGCCTGATCAGTTTCACCTGGCAGGCTGCAATTAACCCACAACTGCTTCCACCTGTTCCCACTGCTTTATCAGACTCACCTCTTTCGGTTCCCGTTGCCGGTCCATAGCGTTCACTCCCGCTCAGTCCCTGCCAGTTTTTCTTGTCAGCTCCGTTTGTACCCGTCAGCCTGAAGACTCCGTTCACCTGGTCTTGTTTCAGTCAGCCCATAGACTTTCCGACAGTTTTGTTTCCTCCAGTATTCAGCTCAGACGTTCAGACCTCCACCGTTCGGCTCAGACGCTCAGACCTCCACCGCTCGGCTCAGACGTTCAGACCTCCACCGCTCGGCTCGGACGTTCAGCCCTCCATTTCGGCTCGGACATCCTGTGCTCCACTACTCGGCTCTGAGGTTCTGCTCGTCTCTGCTCAGCTCTGATGCTCTGCTCGCCACTGCTCGGCTCTGACGTTCTGCTCGCCTCTGCTCGACTCTGATGATCTGCTCGGCTCTGACGTTCTGCTCGCCTCTGCTCGGCTCTGATGCTCTGCTCGGCTCAGATGCTCTGCTCGCCTCTGCTCGACTCTGATGATCTGCTCGGCTCTGACGTTCTGCTCACCTCTGCTCGGCTCTGATGCTCTGCTCGGCTCAGATGCTCTGCTCGCCTCTGCTCGGCTCTGATGATCTGCTCGCCACTGCTCGGCTCTGAGGTTCTGCTCGCCACGGCTCGGCTCCGATGCTCTGCTCGCCTCTGCTCGGCTCAGATGTTCCTGCTCTCCAGTGCTCGGCTCCAGAGTTCCTCCCGGTCAGTCTCTCCACACTCCTCCTGCCAGCCAGCTTCTACACCCTTCACCTCCGTCCGTTGAAAGACTCTGGTCTCATCCTCCATCTTCCAAACTATTCAATAAAACTCACTCATAAGAACTGACTCTGTGTGTGCGTGCTGTGTCCGGGTTCATCCCAGAAAAATATATCATAACATTATGGACCGGCCAAGGGATGAACCCGAGCACGCACAGAGCCTGGTGTAGAAGCTGGTAGGATCTGCCTCGCCTCCGGTTCATCTCGCCTGGGTCGCAAAGTTGCGACGCCACGCTCCTGGATTCGTCTTGCCTGGGTCGCTGAGTTGCGACGCCACGTTTCCGTCTCGCCTCGCCTGGGTCGCAAAGTTGCGACGCCACGCTCCTGGATTCGTCTTGCCTGGGTCGCTGAGTTGCGACGCCACGTTTCCGTCTCGCCTCGCCTGGGTCGCTGAGTTGCGACGCCACGCTCCTGGTTCGTCTGCCGGGGTCGCATCCGCGACGCCCCGCCTCTGACTCTGTTTTCCTGGTCCGCCTTCCCCGCTGCTCAGCATTAAGGACGGCGCTCCTCGCCGTCGCTGCCCAGCGCTAACTTTTGCTGCTGCCCAGCATACTCAGACGTTGCTGCCCAGCGCCTTCTGGTTTTTGTTTGGAGTTGTTTTTTGGTGTTGTGTTCTAGTCCTGCTTTTGTTTCTAGTCTTTTGTATATTTTTTTTATTGTTTTAGAAGAATTATTTCCGCCATCTGTTCTTTTGTTTTGGCTCAACCTTAGTTTTTGGTTTACTTAGGATTTTTTGAGAATTATGTTGCTTTTGAGAATTGTGTTTTATTTTGTTGTTTTTGTCCGGGTTTTGTGTTCCAGGTTTATTCTAGTCATTCGGGTTTTTCTTTAGTAGTCTAGTTTTGGTTTTCTTAGTCAGCGAGTTCGGGTTTTTTTTTTGTTCTCCGTCATCTTGTGTTAGCCATAGCTCTGATTTAGTATTCTAGGTTCGCCTTTAGTCTTCTGAGTTTTTGTTTTTGAGTCTCAGTTTTAGACCCTGTAGTTCCTGTTCTAGTTTTGAACCCTGTAGTTTCGTCTAGCACCTGTAGTCCCTGTCTAGCCCCTGTAGTTTCTGTCCTAGTCCTATAGTTTTAGTCTGGTTCTGTATTAGTTTTTTCTTAAGTTTTGTTTGTCTTTATTTTTTTTTTCCCCCTTAGTATTTAGGTGTCTGGGTTCCTGCGCCTTATGGGTTCCTGCGCTGTATGGGTTCCTGCGTTGGATGGAGTCCAGTGCTCTTTAAGGTCCCTGCGCTCTCTAGGGGCCCTGCGTTTTCTAGGTCCCTACACCCTTCTCCTGTTTTCGTTGTATGTTTTGCCCTGTTTAGGTTAGTTTAGTTCCCTTCCGTAGTTGTTTGTTCTGTCTTGCCCTAGTGTCTCTGTGTTGTTCCCCTGTTTAGGCGCATGCAGGTCGCCGCCAGAGCCCTCCGGCGCACCCATGTCGCCGGCTGAGCCCTCTGGTGCGCCAGACTGTCGCTGCCCTGCGCCTGCAGGTTGCCGCCAGAGCCCTCCGGCGCACCCATGTCGCCGGCTGAGCCCTCTGGTGCGCCAGACTGTCGCTGCCCTGCGCATGCAGGTCGCTGCCAGAGCCCTCCGGCGCTCCTATGTCGCCGGCTGAGCCCTCTGGTACGCCAGCCTGTCGTTACCCAGTGCACGCAGGTCGCCGCCAGAGCCCTCCGGTGCTTAAGTCGCTGTCTGTGCCTCTGGCGCGCTTGGCCTGTTGCTGCCTAGCTCACCCTTTAGTTCCCTGGTGTTTAGGTCTTGTTTTCCTGGCGTTTAGATTTAGTGTTCCCCGGCGTGTTAGGACGCCTTCTGATTCTCGGTTCCCCAGCGTGCTAGGACGCCCTCTGATTCTCGGTTTCCCGGCGTGTTAGGACGCCCTCTAATTCGTGGTTCCCCGGCGTGTTAGGACGCCCTCTTTTCTCGGTTCCTCGGCGTTTTAGTACGCCCTCCGTTCTTGTTCCCTGGTGTTTTAGATATTCCTGTTTCCCTTGTGCCACGGCGTTCCCTTTGCGCCCCGGCATTCTTCTTCCTCGCGCCCCGGCGTTCTCCCCACGCCCCGGCGTTCTCTTCCCCAAGCCCCGGTGTTTCCCTCACGCCCCGGCGGGTTTTCCCCTGGCGTTTCTGTACACCAGTCGTGTTCCAGCAGGAGTTGTTGAGCCTTGTTGTTTTCGTACGCTTGTTCTTCCCTCTGGCGTTGTCGTACGCTTGCTCTTCCCTCTGGCGTTGTCGTACGCCTGTTCTTCCCTCTGGCGTTGTCGTACGCCTGTTCTTCCCTCTGGCGTTGTCGTACGCCTGTTCTTCCCTTAGGCGTTAAGTACGCCCGTTCTTCCCTCTGGCGTTGTCGTACGCTTGCTCTTCCCTCTGGCGTTGTCGTACGCCTGTTCTTCCCTCTGGCGTTGTCGTACGCCTGTTCTTCCCTCTGGCGTTGTCGTACGCCTGTTCTTCCCTCTGGCGTTGTCGTACGCCTGTTCTTCCCTCTGGCGTTGTCGTACGCCTATCCTTCCCTTTGGCGTTAAGTACGCCTGTTCCTTCCCTTTGGCGTTAAGTACGCCTGTTCCTTCCCTTTGGCGTTAAGTACGCCCGTTCCTTCCCCTTGGCGTTAAGTACGCCCGTTCCTTCCCTTTGGCGTTAAGTACGCCCGTTCCTTCCCTTTGGCGTTAAGTACGCCCGTTCCTTCCCTTTGGCGTTTAGTACGCCCGTTCCTTCCCTTTGGCGTTAAGTACGCCTGTTCCTTCCCTTTGGCGTTAAGTACGCCCGTTCCTTCCCCTTGGCGTTAAGTACGCCCGTTCCTTCCCTTTGGCGTTAAGTACGCCCGTTCCTTCCCCTTGGCGTTAAGTACGCCCGTTCCTTCCCTTTGGCGTTAAGTACGCCCGTTCTTTCCCCTTGGCGTTTTGTACGCCCGTTCTTTTCCTTTGGCGTTAAGTACGCCCGTTCTTCCCTCTTGGCGTTTTCGTACGCCTATATTTTCCCCTTGACGCTGTCATGCGTCCGTTTCGCCTCGGCGTTTCCCTCACGCCCCGGCGATCTCGCTCCTTGGGCCCCAGCGCTCCTCTCACGCTTCGGCGTTGTTTCTCCTTGGCGTTTCCACACGCCCGTTCCTTGCCCTTGGCGTTTCCATACGCCCGTTCCTTCCCTTTTGGCGTTTCCATACGCCCAATCCTTCCCTTTTTGGCGTTTCCATACGCCCGATCCTTCCCTTTTTGGCGTTTCCATACGCCCGATCCTTTCCTTTTGGCGTTGTGTACGCCCGATCCTTTCCTTTTGGCGTTGTGTACGCCCGATCCTTTCCTTTTGGCGTTGTGTACGCCCGATCCTTGCCTTTTGGCGTTGTGTACGCCCGATCCTTTCCTTTTGGCGTTGTGTACGCCCGTTCTTTCCCTTTTGGCGCCGTGTTGCGCCCGTTCCTTCCCTTTGGCGCTGTGTTGCGCCCGTTCCTTCCCTTTGGCGCTGTGCTGCGCTCGCTCTTTCCCCAGCGCTGCCAAACACTCGCTTTTTCCCCCGGCGCAGTCAAGCGTTCGTGCCTTTCCCTGATGTGCCGCCCCCTGATTGTGCTTTGGCACATCAGTGTTCTCTTGCTCCTTGGTTCCCCGTGTTCTCTGGCCCCTTTTGTGTTTGCAGGCTCTTTGGTCCCTCAGAGTTCGGTTTCGACTCTTGCCCGCCTTCCTGGGCCCCCTCCACCCGCCCGGCGTGGGGATTCTGGGCCGTCCGGTGTCCGGCCTTGGGGGGGGGGTACTGTCAGGATGCAGCTTATTGGCTGCATGCTGAGCCTCTCTCCCTCTCTCTTGTTCCTGCGCAGCCTGATCAGTTTCACCTGGCAGGCTGCAATTAACCCACAACTGCTTCCACCTGTTCCCACTGCTTTATCAGACTCACCTCTTTCGGTTCCCGTTGCCGGTCCATAGCGTTCACTCCCGCTCAGTCCCTGCCAGTTTTTCTTGTCAGCTCCGTTTGTACCCGTCAGCCTGAAGACTCCGTTCACCTGGTCTTGTTTCAGTCAGCCCATAGACTTTCCGACAGTTTTGTTTCCTCCAGTATTCAGCTCAGACGTTCAGACCTCCACCGTTCGGCTCAGACGCTCAGACCTCCACCGCTCGGCTCAGACGTTCAGACCTCCACCGCTCGGCTCGGACGTTCAGCCCTCCATTTCGGCTCGGACATCCTGTGCTCCACTACTCGGCTCTGAGGTTCTGCTCGTCTCTGCTCAGCTCTGATGCTCTGCTCGCCACTGCTCGGCTCTGACGTTCTGCTCGCCTCTGCTCGACTCTGATGATCTGCTCGGCTCTGACGTTCTGCTCGCCTCTGCTCGGCTCTGATGCTCTGCTCGGCTCAGATGCTCTGCTCGCCTCTGCTCGACTCTGATGATCTGCTCGGCTCTGACGTTCTGCTCACCTCTGCTCGGCTCTGATGCTCTGCTCGGCTCAGATGCTCTGCTCGCCTCTGCTCGGCTCTGATGATCTGCTCGCCACTGCTCGGCTCTGAGGTTCTGCTCGCCACGGCTCGGCTCCGATGCTCTGCTCGCCTCTGCTCGGCTCAGATGTTCCTGCTCTCCAGTGCTCGGCTCCAGAGTTCCTCCCGGTCAGTCTCTCCACACTCCTCCTGCCAGCCAGCTTCTACACCCTTCACCTCCGTCCGTTGAAAGACTCTGGTCTCATCCTCCATCTTCCAAACTATTCAATAAAACTCACTCATAAGAACTGACTCTGTGTGTGCGTGCTGTGTCCGGGTTCATCCCAGAAAAATATATCATAACAATTACTAAAAAGGTTTCATTGAAAATTTGTAAGTTAACAAAGTGTAATAAATGTTGCGTTGCTCAAAACAGTGGCATTACCTTACTGATTAGAAACAAAATGAACAATGCAACCATAAAAGACAACACATGCTCCTTCAATCTCTAAATACAAGCTGGTTATTCATCCTGTGCCCTGTCTTCATTAGCAACTTTTACCTGAAAATGGAAGACATGAATATTTGTATTGCTTATGCTTACCAAGAAGAACTCTGTACCTTCATCCCAAATTTAGTAATGCATACTCAGATTTTCTGACACTCTAACCTAATACTGAAATGGGATTGGTCCTCTGGACCGATTCTTTGTTGAAATGTTTATTGTCTTTTCCAAGAGACTTCTTCAGTCTGTAGCATTGTAGGTAAACTCAATTCCTTTGCATAGTGAGTCAACAAGTGTAAGTGTGACAATCAAAACTGCCTGTTCACATACAAAAGAGGACCACCAGGCTACCGGTTGGTCATTAGTGCTCTTAACGCACTTAACATCGCTAGATGTTCAAATATTTATTTATTTTTACCTGCCTTTTCAGGAAGAAAACAATGTTCCCAGAAGTAATTTAGATTTCTTTAAATAAATAGTATATTGCCAAAAAATTCAGACATGGCTAGTTATAGAACAGGTTCTTCCAAACATTTCAGGCTAGGGTGTTTAAACTTTAAACATTCAATAACGATTAGATTGTTTGAATACAATATTCAAGCATGCTTCTTACTGACAAGCAGTTGATCACCAGTCTCCCAATTAATTAAATCTAGCTTATTTTTTTAAGTTTTGAAATCAAACACGTCAGTCTGTGCTGAGCATAGACAAATTAATATAGGTCGTATGCATAATATACCCCAAACAAGGTTGTGAAATTCCAAAGTTATTAATTTACTATGTCTCCTTGGTCCCTTGACTACTCTGATTGTTGAATTATTCATTGTTCCCCGTTTAGCTGCTCCTCTTGATAGCCATCACACTAATCCTCAGTGAACACCTGACAGTTGGGGTTTGTTGCTTGTGCCACGTGTCTAACAAAAGTACAGCTATTAAGAGTATTTGTGTTGTACACATTAGTTTAGAATGAAGTTAGAATGCAATGAGTTATTGCATTGTTCTTATATATATATATATATATATATATATATATATATATATATATATATATACACTTCTCAGAATGAATAGGAAAAAAAATAGAATATGACAAATGTGAGTGAGTCTTTGTAAGTAATTAGAGCACAGTATGAAGCATTTATTGAGAGACATTCTTTCCTCTGCTTATGTCTTTAATTATTGCGTGATAAATGAGTGTTAAGTTTTTGTGCACATTTCTCCACTAAATAATGTGTGATAAAAATGGGTCTTTCATAAAACTAAGGTAAACCTAGAATTATTTAGTGACGGTGGATAACATCTATTACAATAGGTGCATGGTAACTGATGAAAAAAAGAGCCAGATGTGAGGGCATGGGAACAAGAAAAAGACGGACTTGGATGATACAACTCACTGCAAAACACAATAAAGATTCTTAGCACAGAGACAAGATGAATTATAAATTGTACACTTTAACAGAATCACTAGGGGACATTAGGGCAGAAACTATAGATAATGACAAGAGCGATAAATCAGGCAGAAGTCAGGATCTTTTCCGGGGCTGTAGACAGATGGAACAGGGAAGCTTTCTAGACATATTCATATTTCTATAGAGAAGGCGGTCATTTTGTGGCAAATAGCTTTTAGACCTGATACCTAACGTGTCTCTCTCTCTCTCTCTCTCTCTCTCTCTCTCTTTCTCTCTCTCTCTCTCTCACTCTCTCACTCTCTCTCACACTCTCTCTCAAACACACACACACACACACACACATAAAGTTATGGACAACAATACATAATGCTTTCAGGGAAAGGGCCAAAACTTTAAGCCGTTTAGGTTTTTGATTTCCTGTAGGGTCAGCACGTCCAGGCCTCCAAACATTTGATGATGAATGACCATCCGCTGACCTAAAATGGGATTTTTTTTTTCAACAAAATGTGGTAACTGGATCATTTTTCAAAAACTAGTTGAATGATCAGAAGTTTTATTCTGGAAGGTTGAAAGGGGCTCCATTTGATAAGAACCCAGCCTCTTTTTTTTCTCAATGCAGGTACAACATTAGATCAACTCTTATGTTTAGAAATATTTTATAGTTTAATGATGGTTAGGTTGCTTTAAAAAAAAAACTTTCCCTAAAAGTTATTTGACCCAACTGCATATGTATCAAATACAAGCCAACAGAGAAAAACAATGAAATACAGACCTTCTTTTAAGATAAAAATAACTAAGATTTTTCCATGACTCCTGCATATCCCGCACAACTCTACTCGTCCTGCCGGAGCTCCGCTGCACCGCTTTTGGTTTTCAACAGAGCCGGTAACATGGGGGCTTTAAGCTCCTCCTATTGTTTTGCACCATGCAGCTATTCCACATTACCTTGTGTGGCATTAACTCTGACGAAACATACTGAGAAACGGCAGTATAAAAAAGTAAAGAAATAAAACAAAAATATAAATAATTCAACATGCTTGTGTGAGAGGGAGAGAAAAGCGGAGAGGCTGATCTATTCCAAATTGGCATAAATCTGTTACAATATAAGGCTTTTTATTTTTATAGGCTGGATGTTGGGTACTCGCATTGTGCTGCACTGATTCGGTGGAGCGTTCTTTGGGCTAGATTCACAACAGTGGAGGAGCAAAGCCTCTGGAGCCGAGAGCTACATCCTCTGGGGCAAAGATCGAAGTGGGGTCTCCATGCAGTGTCTGCCGAGAGGCCTGGTCACAGCCCAGGCCTCTCGGCTTCTCAAGCCTCCTCTCTCCCACAGAAGGTGGCTCCAGCATCAGCTCTGCCCTCTGTTGCGCACATACAATACTAGTTAAACCAGTGGCCGTGAAGAACAACCTTTTGAACCATGCAGTCTTTTAGACAAAACCTCACAGCTTTCAGTGTAGTGAATCCAATAAATTCAATGTCGGCAAATCACAAGATTTTTTTCTTCTTTGCCCCACATTCGACCGGCTGGCCAAACCAACGGCCAATCAGCAGTGACTGGCTGACTGGCCACACCCACAGCTTCTGACTGTGTATAGTGTGCTGTACACTGCAACAAAACACAAGTCTGGAAAAAAAATGATGTTATAAGTGAGCATAAAAATAGTCCTGAATTGCATTAAAATTAAGAAGACTCACATAGACTTAGAAGTTTAGTCAGACTGTAGCAGCAAAATGTAAAGAGTTAGACTTAGACGTAGACATCTTTATTTGTAATTTTGTATGTACAGAGTGCATACAGAACGAAATTTCATTGCATACATCTTGTAATTAAAAGTAAACAATTGAAATGTAAACAATGCAGGAAAATTGTAGCAGTGATTAAAAAGTAAACAATTGAAATGTAAACAATGCAGGAGAAGAGAACAATGAAAACCATTTGTATGTGCAGAAATGATGGTGCAAAAGGCATTTGTGCAAAAATGCATTTGGAAACTGCAAGTTCGACAGCATTTGTAATGCTAGATAAAGATGCAATGGTGCAAATGTGCAAAAAGTGGTGCAGGGTCCAGTTTAGAGTTCAGCAGTTCAACAGTCTGATGGCAAAAGGGAAAAATCTTTTGCAGAACCTGGTGGACCTGCAGCGAATGCTGCGGAACCTCTTCCCAGAAGGTAGCAGGGAGAACAGTCCATGGTGGGGGTGTGAGGGGTCTTTTATGATGTTTCGGGCTCGGGACACGCAGCGCTGAGATAAAATGTCCTTAATGGAGGGAAGAGGAGCCCCGATGATCCCTTCTGCTGTCCTCACCACTCTCCTCACATTATTCCAGTCGGTGGCATTGCAGTCTCCACACCACACAGAGAAACAGCAGGTCAGAATGCTCTCTATGGTGCTTCTGTAGAAGGTTGTGAGGATGGGCGGGGGCAGGTGGGCTCTCCTCATCCTCCGCAGGAAGTACAGTCGTTTCTGTGCCCTCTTCACCAGTGACGTGGTGTTCACAGACCAGGTGAGGTTGTCCGTGATGTGCACCCCCAGGAACTTGGTGCTGCTGACCACCTCCACAGCTGAGCTGTTGATGAGCAGTGAAGCATGGTGAGGCCGGTTCTTCCTGAAGTCGACGATGATCTCCTTCGTCTTCTCCACGTTCAGGATCAGGCTGTTTTCTCTGCACCAGCCCACCAGTTGCTCCACCTCCTCTCTGTAGTCCTGGTCGTTGTCGTCTCTGATCAGGCCCACCACCGTTGTGTCATCTGCAAACTTCACGATGTGATTGGTGGTGAACCTGGGGACGCATACTCTTTGTGGTAAACATCACCACTGACATGAGAAGTTCCAATGTAGCTATGTGGCAGGTTTTTGGACCACAGAATATGTGTCCAACACCCAGCAAGACTTAATAAAAGGCTGGAAAAATGTTGACAAAATGTTGAGCCATCAGATGAAGCATTCAGTTTGGTCCAGAAAACTGAGAAGCTTTTCCCGACAAAGTCCTGTGCATCCTTTAGCGAGCTCTCAAATGCCATGAATATTCTAGAGAAAGAAGCAAGTCTGCTAGAAAACATGCTCCCTTTGTGTAAGGGCGTGCAAAGAAAAAAAAGCTTTATAAAATGCTAAAATATTATAAAACAAATGCATTTAATGTCCTGTAGTAAATACCAACTTTGTGAAGGTTATGGTGTTAAAGAGTTGTTTAAACATCTTGATTAAGCTCTTAGTTTGGGGGACAGAAAAATGGCATCTTGTTACCTTGATGATTCTTTGTAACACGTTTCAACAATTCATTGAAGTCAGTTGTGTTTAATTCAAAAATATTAAATAACTACTCGACTATCTTCGAAGTCATCATTTTCTTTACTGATAATATCCCCATTTATGCTGCCATCTCTGATGAATTGTCTGTAAAATAACCAATAAATCAAACTAAGTTAACCATATGAATTTCACAGCAAAAGCATAATCTCTCAATTTCTGACTGCAGTGATTGACACATCAGAAATGCAAACTACTATAAATTAAAGTATCAAGCACGCTAACACTAAATTTCCTTTGGGCATCCCATTAATGTTTTCTAAGGCCGCCAGGTCTGGGCCCATGTGAGTAGGTTGATGGTCTACTCCCACTAGTGGTCTGGAGTACTTCCGTCATGCAGAGCTAGATTGCCCTATTTTACCTTTACATGTATTTTGTATGTTTGTGCGTCAGTATCATTTGTGTTTGCAGCATGTTTGCACTTTGTGTGTCTAATTTCTGTGATTGCAGAATTTCTCTTTTGCTGCATTTTTCCATCGCGTGTGTTTGTGTGTTAGCCTATGTTTAGCGCATTTATGTACTTGCCATGCTTTTGCACCTCTCGGCCACTGTACTACATAGTTGTTCATTCTACAACAACTAAGTCCCTACATACATAACGTGCACAAGTGTGTTGTTTATGTAGGGACTTAGTTGTTGTAGAATCAACGACTATGTAGGGACTTAGTTGTAGAATCAACTGATGCATCCGACAGCACAGCTGTTAGTTTATCTTAGATATCCAAACACTGTGACTGTGGACAAGGCCAAAACAAAGGATGCTCAAATGCTAGATTCACAAAATGTAAAAGAAGAATTGGACGCACCTGCACCTGCCCCTAGGCCCACCCTAATTTGTTATGCAAATCAGTAAAAATACTCTGAAGGCAACCATGGCAACGGTGCTGTCAGTCAGTCACAGAGACACCTTGAGAGATATTTTGTTGTGAATGACAGCAAATTTACATGAATAACGCATTAAAGAAACTGGCTGAAAATATATAGTAGTTCTCCTTGTACCCATTTAGTTTTATCTAATTTAATTAAATTCAAATGCTGCTGTCTGGCTGCTATGTTGAGCCCAATTATAACTTAGTGCTGATCATTGTAATGTAGCGAATATGCCTCCCAAAGTTTGATGAGGAAGTCCCCCACACACACTCTGTGAAGGACTTTAAATCTTGGATGTTCCATAAAAAATATGAGTCAAAAATTGTGCACAGAGCCTGCTTTTATTTTGTTTCAGACAAAACTATAATAAATGATAATAATTATAATTATTATGATACTTTAGCGGAATCCTGGGTGTGGCAGGATTATATCAATTTGAGTGCAGTCAGAGCAGGCGCAGAGCCAGTGTAACATTGCAGAGGGGGAGGGGACTTGTTGTGTGGGCCCTTATAGCTTTTTGGCTATTTCACTTGTTAACAATTCACACTCTGAATCTGGGGTCTCTCTAATAAAGCTTGTGTGCACAGAAAACAGGGCCTGAAATGTGTGCACTTCACTTTCCATGCAAAAGTTGGGATTTAAAAAAAAATGGAGATGGGGAAATTGCCAACGCAGATAGTAAAGTGGTGTATCGCAGTCAAACTGCATCATGATTCCATTCAAACTTCAATTTCATAGCATATCAGACTTTAATCATAGATTAACTTCATCAAAAGGATTCACAACTGCAGTGTTATTCATGGTGGCACTTGTGACACATAACTAAACAAAACGACCTTTCAAAAATAAAAGTCCATAAGCCATCTTAAATCTTAGAAGTCCACACAACGTTGTATCGGGGTTTTCTACCATCACATCTACCAATGATCACCAGTGTGATGTGTTACAGAGATTAAAAGATTATTGCAACAAAATGTGAGGTAATTACTTGAACTACTGTAAACGGTCAAATCCACTCATGCGTAATACTGCGCGGTAGATATATTGGCTCGGTTGGAAGACTTTGTGGGGGAGAATTAGAAGGAAATGATGTCTAGTTTATATGCTGCTTTAGACTCTCAGCACAGGAGATTGGCTACACCTATATATATATATATATATATATATATATATATATATATATATATATATATATAAATAAAGAGAGAGAGAGAGAGAGAGAGAGAGAGAGAGACTTACATAACTATTCAGACCCCCTGAACTTTTTGTCACGTTCCAACCACATAAATATATTTTTATTCAAATCTTACGTGAAAGACCAACACAAAGCGGTTTACAATTGCGAAGTAGAAAGGAAAAGGGAGCCAGTGTAGGGACTTTAGTACTGGGATGACATACTCTACTTTCTTAGTCTTAGTGAGAATGTGAGCAGCATCATTCTGGATCAACTGCAGCTGTCTGATTGACTTTTTTGGCAGACCTGTGAAGACACCATTGCAGTAATCAATTTGACTAAAGATAAACACATAGATTCTTTTTTTGAGATCCTGCTGAGACATTCCTTTAATCCTGGAAATGTTCTTCAGGTGATAGAAGGCTAACGTTGTTATTGTCTTCGAGGGTTCAGGTCTGAGTTCATAACTACACACAGATTTGGTGCCTCATTAGAGGCTTCTAGCATCTGAAGCTGTGTGCTAACTCTAGATTGCTCCTCTACTGGTTCAAAAATTATTACGTCAGTTTTGTTTTATTCAATTGTAGAAACATTTGGCACATCC
Organism: Fundulus heteroclitus; assembly: GCF_011125445.2. NCBI lineage: Eukaryota > Metazoa > Chordata > Actinopteri > Cyprinodontiformes > Fundulidae > Fundulus > Fundulus heteroclitus. The sequence continues at coordinate 22,662,653 of NC_046370.1, forward strand.
ATACATTGATTTCTTCGCGGCATTTACTCAGTGTCAGGTGCTGGTTACTGAGCCTGAATTCAGCCACACACAGAGCTTCGTTTCAGAGTTTTATTGAAGGAGATGAGTGGTGGAAAAGGAAACCAGCAGACTGTACCAGATGGCAGCGGAGTAATGTTGATGGTGGCTGGAGCAGGAGGACGTAGTGGAGCCGAATCCGAAGGACTTGAGGGAACGCAGGCAGGAAGGCAGAGACAAGGGAAGGCTGGTAGGCAGACACAGGGCTGGCTGGAGACAGGGGCACACAATGTGGGACGCTGGGAGATGTGAGGCATGAGCAGACACAGGAAGGATGTTGTCAAACCAGCAGCGAAAGCAGAAATGAGAGGAGTTTATGTAGGAGGTTGAACAGGTGGAATGAGTCCAGACTTGATTATTGCAGCAGGTGAAACTGATCCAGCATGGAGTGAAGCAGGGCAGAGAAGGTAATGGAAGGCTCTGGAACTGTCCATGGTGCAGCAGGAAAAACTGCATCCTGACACTCAGAGCTTGAATGGGTTCATAGTCACCTGGTGACATTATGTAGAGCTGTGTTTCGTCTGCATAGTTATGGTAAGTTGTGTTAATTTTTTATGGTCTGAGCTAGAGAGTACATGTATATGTTGAATAGGAGGGGACCCAAGAAGGACCCTCGAGGGACTCTGCATGTGATTTTCATTCCAATTTCTGAAAAGTGCTTGAAAAATAAAAAAATATTTTTTTAGTGTCATTTATTTCAAAATTGCATATTAAAAATTTCCAAATAGGCTTTACACTTTCAGAAATAAAAAGATAAAATATGTAATTAATTTGCGATTAATCTCGAGTTAACTATTGACATCATGCGATTAATTGTGATAACATTTTTTAATCGTTTTACAGCACTACTCCTGACACAAAAAGGAGGAAGACTGTCATTCATCTCTTCCTAATTAATTCAAACATACAACAATCATTCCTAGAGAACATCACATCGCAAAACCTATAAATTGCTCAACGTCATGAATGAGTCAATCATCAAGAAAAGGGCTTCACCATGAATGATACGGTCCAGTGGATACTGGATTCCAAAGTTAAGTCATAGGGTTACGTCCAACATTTACCAATATGTGTTTAGTCTGAGACAAAGGAGACCCATGGAAGGACAATAAATTAAAGACTAACCTGAAAAGAGAATTGGAAACTCTCCACAATTCACGTACTGTGGAATTGATGTTATTGGCCCATTCCTGACTGAACAAGTCAGGAAAGAATATAAAATATACATTCCCCTTTTTCACATGCTTCTATTCCCGTGCAATTCATGTTGAAATGTTAGAGAACCTATCAACAGACCCTTTTATAAATGGACTCAGATGCTTCATTGCTTTAAGTGGCTCTGTCAGTCAAATTAAATGTGATTTCAATTTCAATTTTATTTATATAGCGCCAATTCATGAAACATGTCATGTCAAGGCACTTTACAAAGTCAAATTCAATCATATTATACAGATTGGTCAAAAATGTCCTATATAAGGGAACCAGGTGATTGCTTCAAAGTCCCGACAAGCAGCATTCACTTCTGGAAAAGCGTAGAGCCACAGGGAGAGTCGTCTGCATTTTCCAGACGATAAGGGTACTTACTTCACAGGGGAAAAAAACGAACTGAACGCAGCACTGTAAGGAATGAATACAGACAAACTGACAACCTTGCTAGAAAAACAATTACTTTTTATTAAACACACCTCATGCTGCTCACACAGATGGAGTTTGGGAATGACATACGAACTGTGAGATCATAATATATGATGAAAATGACTGACCTCTCTCATCTTTCCAAGTAGAACTTGCACAATCAGTGGCTGACTAAATACTGTTTTGCCCCAGGCATCCAACAGAATTACTCAACTTACACGGTTATTTTGGAAAAATATGTTTAAAGTTTTCTGCCTTTTGCTTGCTCTGGCTGGTTTTCTGACACACACACGCGCACACATACACATTGTGAAGTGCTGCTCAGCATCAGCACGTCTCCCGTCTGTGATCCATGACAGAGTTTGCTTATGGTGAGTTTAAAGACGGCTCGGAAAAACCACGTTACCACATGTAAATAATGATTAAACGGTTGTGGCAGCGGAAAATGTGTGGGGGACATAGGGCACGGATTTGAAAAGTCCCCCTGTACATCCATCCATTGTAATAGCTGGAACAGGAGGGGGGGAGGTCTCCTCAGTCTGTGTCAACAACATTGAAATCTTTCTCAAAGCTACAAAAATACTACATTACCACAGTTGTCCTGTTCAAAATTGTCATAACCTCTTTAATACAAGCACCCCCTTGTCGGTCACACCCTAATCAGTCACTGCCCCTTTGGACCAAAGGGGAGTGATTGGTAAGAGTTTTTGCAGGTTTGCAGCTTTCACAAAGATCAATCTTTACCTCCTTTTTATAAATACATTCATATTTAGCTCCACTTTGCTTCCTCTTTCCTATTGTTTTTACTGACAGATCTCTTTATACAGTTGCAGTGCCGGTAAAAGGGTGTTGGATATAGCTTCACCCCTTAAACTACAAATCTAGACCAAGAAGTCCGAAAGCTAATTTCAAATAGGGAAACATGTAAACGTTTTTCTTTCCCTTTTGGGATTAAAGAGTGTTTACTAGCCACTCTTGGGTCAAATGAATACAGAAGTAATAACATGAGGTCAAAATGCTTTAGAGTTGGAATAGTTTGTTACAAGGTCCGAAAACTAATATGTGGGGCTTACACCCTTCCACCCCAAGTCACCACCTTTTTGGTTATCTTAAGCTTTGTGGATTGATGAGTTTTCTCCAGCCTGCCCAACCAAGCGTAACATCCCTTGTAATACATTCCATTTTTAATTTTGGTCACAACCAGATACCACATACCAATGCCATTCTTACAAAGCTTCTCCAAACCAAAGCTATTCCACAACAACATAAATTTGCTAACGAATAATTCCTCACCAGGGCAAACTTGCACTTATATATACATGCAGCTGAGTGAGAACATTTTTGTGAAAGTGAAGACTTTTGTAATGATTAACACAGGGAACCTGATAATTCAGCTAAACACAGGGTTGCATTTTAAAAGATTTATTAAAAGGTGTGTATATGACAGGCAGTACAGGAGATGTGAGCAGATCAGGTCAATAACAGGCTTTTATAAGACAATGAGGGGATGCTCTCAGTTGTGAACATCTCCTGTACTGCCTGTCATATACACACCCAGGGCCGGATTTAGGATTGTTGTGAACATTTTCTTTGTGCTGCGTTTTGTTGTTATGCCAACAGCAGTTTTTTTATAATGTAGGTGGTGCAGAAAATATTTCAGAGGCAAATTTATGTCATGGTGTCAGGGTTGTTACTGTTGCACTCAGTTATAGTAGAATTAATGTTGTTCCATAGTCAGAGTAATTTTTTTTACAGTGTCCTGTCCTGCAATGTGGCAATAGGAATTGTTGTCGTAATGCCAAAAAGAGCCCAACAGATTTTACTTTCACAGGTGAAGCAGGACGGTTTCCGCCATAGTGCTCCGCTTGATTTATGCATGTAAATAGTTTTATTATAATTCATGCAGGGAGTATTTCAAATTATATGAACACTACAGTGAGAAAGTAGATGCGGAAAGGAAAAACAAGGAAAAAAGGTGAAAAGGTGAAGGAAAGAGGAGATAAAAGGGAGAGAATGATAAAACGTCTTCAGTCTGCTTCATCACCTGCAAAGAGAGATGTAAAAAGAACAGCACATCCAACGGATATAGTATAACAGATACAATAAAGTAACACCTTGATACCATCGCTGAAGTATATGTAGTGTTATTTAATTCGACATGTATAATGTGGTAGCTGAAGATTAAAAATAAGGGTAAACTGTATGGAAGTGAATCTGTAAGGACCTGGAACTAATCACCTGTAGTTGTTTGTGAGAGTGCACTTGTGCATGTAAAGAGAAATAGTGGTTGTGAAAAGCCAATGCATTGACCTTTTCAGTACTCATCTGCCTTTAACTTGCTTTTTCTGCAGCAACAATGATGCTACCTAAATTTCCCTTTCACCCCTCTATTCATCCACCCATGTATTTATTGCCGTTACCTGCTTTACATGTAAGGTCGTGGTGAAGCTGGTTCCTATCTCCACGGTCATTGAACAAGAGGCTGGCTAAACCCAGACATCACAGGGCAACATAGAAGCACTCAGGATGAACAACCATGCTTACACCTTTTCACACCGTCATGTTTTTGAACTGTGGGAGAAAGCTGTAGTACACAAAGAGAACCCATGCATGCACAGGGAGAAGATGCAAACTCCATGCAGAAGGACCCCGGACCAGAATTACAAGGTTGGCTTGTTAGGTCACCTCCCTTCTTCACAGCCCCTCCACCTACAGAGTATAGGAAGAAGGAAAAATAGTAATTGCAACTGACATTTCCAACTGACATTGCAAAGCAAAGAAATATAATAATACCAAGGATTATGCCTATGCTAATTCTCAGTCATACAGGTCATCTTAACAGCAAACAGGCTTAAATTGGAGGCAACCAGACTTTCGCTCGGTTCTTTCTGAAAACATTTTAAGAACCAAGAATAATTTATTGTCACTGCGTGTTATTGTGAAGAAATTGTTTTTCTGGGACATACATCGGCTTAGGGTACACACAATAAACAACAAGCAGTAAATAAACTATTGGTACGGGTAATAACACAGCAGACAATGTGTACAGTTCTCACACCAAGTTCCGAATGTCAGTCCTATTTAAATATGAAACTGCAAAGAACATTCCTGATAGTTGATGTGCAATATTCTTAAACCTTAATAAACAGAACTGTGCATGAGACTATGCAATGAAACATTCATGATAGTTAATGTGCAGTGTCCCGGTAGAACTGGTTGCTCCAGGAAAAGGTTGTTCCTGGAGCACCACTGTGTGGACCTCATCTCTGTCGTGGGTTTCATCATTGCTGGAGATGAGAGCTACTACAGTGGTGTGGTCTGCAAACTTAACTCTTGTATTTGTGGGGTGGATAGTCATGGGTGAAGAGGGTGAATAGAGCAGGGCTGAGGACACAGCCCTGCGGCACACCTGTGTTGAGGATCAGTGGAGCCGCTGTTGCATTGGCAAAACTCCCAATGTAACAGACAGTGGAAGGAGGGTTCTGCAGATTGCAATGCGGTACCGCGCACGTGACGTCACCGTCTCAAGAGCAACGCCCCTTTTGCCGCTTAGGTAGGGCATACAGGAGAGAACGCATACAGGAGAGAAAGCACGGATAACCCAGCTATTACAAGCGCAACAGAACCAGCGATCTGACCGACTTTACAGCCGTTAAACTTTCCCAAGACGGTGTTCCAGGCACACGGATTACTAGTCGCACTGTCGAAGAACACACCAACCTTCAGCTCAAACGATGGCTTGACGTTCGAGGGCTTAAAAAGACTGGAAAACTGGCCGAGTTGATGAACGGTAAGCTTTGTTTTTTTTTTCCTGCGCGGCGATCAAGGCAGCGTCGGCCGTTTTTTTTTTTTTTTTTGTTGTTTGCAATCACCGTCCAGGAATGGGTATATGTTTAATGTTTGTCTCATTTGAAATGTTTTTGAGTAAGCCTGGTAGCAGGCTATCATGTTAGCGCCTGCTACCATGATAGCCTATATGCGATCATGGTAGCAGGCGCTACTTTATTAACATGTCGGCCACCAAAATACTCTTACCTTGACTTGATGTCGCTGGAATTGGGTCAGGATGTTCTTCGGTTGTGCCCTTTCCTCTGACAAAATGCTTGCTACATATATACTTGAATTTGGTAACTTTTTCCGGGTTGAACTGTTGTGTAGGCCGACCGCCCCGGTGTTCCAAGCGTACACATTTCTCCTTGGCAGTGTTGAAGAAAACATCCTTCATATGTGGCCGATCAGCGTACCTCGAGTCGCTGTTGCACGTTCCATAGCAACAATGTTTAAAAACCATGGTTTTAGATTTGGAAAAAGCAGTCGTTTACCGAGTAAAACCTAGGCTAACGCACGTCTCTTACAGCGAAACAGCGGCGGCTTTCCGGAGTTTGCCCCACTGCGTACCACGTGATGTGACGTCATCGTGACGTTGTGTTTCTAAAAATAGCTTGCGCGCGGTACCGCATTGATGCAGTGTGTGGTAGAAGAATAGCTAAATAAAGGTAAGACAGGCTGTTAAATGCTATAGTAAACTGGACAGCTACAAATTGCAGGCCAATTTGTATTGTGGAAGATGTTGGTGTCATGATCTCCAGAAGTTTCTGTTTTGATTTTCTGTTGTGTATGAAATTTTAACTAATTGTTTGCTGTTTTGGTTTCCTTGGTCGATTTTACTTTAGTTATGCTTATTGTGCTAAGGTGTTTGAGTTCTTTATGTTTCTGTTTTTTCCCATTTACATTTTCTAGTTCATACTTTTGTGGATTATGTTTGCAGCTCATTGTATGTAAACATGTGTTTCCCTTCTGTTCCTGTTCATTGCACTCCCCTCATCTCATCTGTCATCATTAGTCTCAGCTGTTCCTTATCTCCTCCTGATTAATTTGTCTCTGCCTCACTTTTCTTCACACATTCTTCTGTATTTAAACTCCCTGATTTTCATTTCTCATTGCTGGTTTCTTTCATTTTATTACCCGCTCCCTGGTTCTCCATTCCTCTATCTATGCCTCATGTTTAGTTTCTGTGTATCCTGTCTGATCTCCTTGAGAATAACTTGTAAGTTTTCTTTTTATTAGTAAAACGTCTTTTTCCTGGAACGCACTCTTAAATCGTGCCGGACAGCTGGTCCGTGGGATATTTTTAGGATCACAACAAATGATGACACCTATGAGCCCCCTTCAATACATGAGTTGTATAAAAAGGTGATGGCAACAAAAGTAACAGCATTATATCGCACAACTGTTGCTCTCATTAGAGACTATTACCTTGGAATTACAGTGCATTATATTGATGAACAGTGAAAGTTGCAGTCACACACTGATAATAAGGGAAACAAAAGAAAGATATTTTGCTAAAACATTTGCTTTCATTTTTGTTGCCCAGGAGTGGAACATTTTAAAGAAAGCCGCACACTGAGCACAGATTGTGCAAAAAACATGGTGGTTGTTGCGGGACAGCCTTTTTAAGACGTCCCATCCGCTGAAAAAAGTCTCAGTCTCCAGCATTCTATCAGTGTCTCTGCAGAACAGCGTGTTTGACAATGTGTCCTGGCTCAATGCAGAATTATTGTGAGCAATTTTAAGCACAGTCAAGCAAATACTGCAGAATTAGAGCAACAACAAATTGAACATGAACAAAAGAATCGCTTATACAACACCTTCTGAATATGATAAAAAGTGTCTGCAGAACCTAACAGCTGTTGAGAAACATTCTCATCACACACAAGAGAAATATCACCATGCCATCTGCAGCTGAAATGGACAAACTGCAGATGTTTGAAACCCTACTGTAGCTCTGCATGTATATTTTACATATTGCTCAGTGTCCTGTCTGAGTATGCATGAGAGTGGAATAATGTCTGTATGCGTGTGTTAATTTACCATGAATGTGTCAGAAACATTATTGTGTCAATCTAAATAAGTGAATGCAATACAACTCAAGTGAAATGGATTTGATATTTTTCTTATTGTTCTTGAATAATTAGATAAATCTCAATTAAGTGGAAATATTTTATGAGATTTATTAGCATTCAAATTTGTAATGACTTCTCAGCACTGAATAGTAATTTAGCTTGAAATGGTAAATGGCTTGTACTTGTATAGCGCTTTAACTAGATTTCATGACCTCCAAAGCACTTTACACTACAGTTTAGTCATTCACCCATTCACACACTGACAGTGGAGAGCTATGTTAGTAGCTACAGCTGCCCTGGTGCAGACTGACAGAGGTGAGGCTGCCATACACCGGCGCCCCAGGCCCTCTGACCACCGGCAGCAGGCAATGCAGGTAAAGTGTCTTGCCCAAGGACACAACGACGGAGACAGTCAGAGTGGGGGATCAAACCGGCAGGGGCGCCTGCAGAAATTTTTCATAGGGGTGGCCAGAAGGGGCCACTTAAAACTCTTGGGGTGGCACACTGAAACTAAAAGCCATAATTTCAAGATATTTTTCTACGGTTGTAGTAAAGCTTCCTGTAGAAAACAATCAGAAAGACTTAAGAAAACACCTATTGCTTTATTGTGTGATTTTTAATGTTACTAATGATCTAATGTGCATAGACACAGACCAATAACAGTACAGTTAACATTTTGAGTTGAACAATATTTGCTTTGTATTGCGTAATCATGTACGAATAGGGTGTACATTTATTTATTTATTGAATACAAAAAAAAAATACTGGGGAAAAGCAGATACTTGCAGATAAAAATAAAAGTAAGAACAGAAACGACATATGTATTTATGTAACAGGAATTTTAGGGAAAACAGGGAACAACAGTCATATTTTGACTACAAGGTTATACTGTATGTGTAAAACAGTTATACCTTTACTTAGTCTGAAACAAAAATAATAATTACTTTTACAAAAATAACTTCCCAGAAAAGATCCATAGTCTCCAACTCTGGTTACCAGGCTCAATTTAAGCCGTTTACATGTGTTTTACCAGTCTTTAGAAAAGCATCTTCCTCTGTCCTCTTAACAGGTTTGAGGGAATATTTTTAGTTGTGGCTGCTTGGACCGCTCTACTCTTGACTGGGATATATCTATAATGAAACACGAGTGAAAGTCCATTATTCTGACATTAAAATGATGATGATAACAATAATAATACCAGCCTCTCCATAGTAATGATCAATTATAGCTGTATTAATGGCCTCTAGGCATTTCGATTCAGACAAACAAAACAAAACTATATATATATGTGTTATTTCTTTATTTATTTTTTAAGTTATATATTTAAGTGAGTCCATCACACTAAAAAAACTAACACACTAAACAAAACATACATTTCTTCCAAGGATATTACTTTCTAGACAATTCATTAATTTCATTATTATGGCCACATGGTCATAACTTCACCTGTCGGTGCAGGAACACCTGCTTTCGCTGAGTCCTGCCATGCTTCTGTGATCAATGGTGTTGGCTGTTCCTGCTCTGCTCGCTGCTGCCTGATGCTTTTCCTCATCACTGTCCTCTACTATTGCTGACTCTGTTTCCTCATCATGCTGCTCTATCTGTTGCTTCCCTCCATCCACCTCCTCTTTCTCCTCCTCCTCCTCCCTCATTCTGTGTTGCTCCCCTGTCATCTGTTTATCTCCTTCTGCTGTTATTTTCTTGTTAAAATAAGAAGACGTGCCTGTGGACTTTCCCTTCATTGTGTGGGAATTGACAAACCATACACAAGCACCAGCTAACAACGGTAGCTACGTAACTCTTTAAAAACTTGTCAAAAAGACACCAAAAGTCGCTGTAACAGGAGCTGATACAGTTCATATATCCCCCTCTTCTTTTACAAACGAATGATTTGACTTATTTACTTACCGTTAGTCTTGTTCACTTTCCACCTTTTATCACCGTTGAAGGAGGGCATGCGCTGAGCTGTAGTTGCCTGACAATGCAACAGCGGCTGCGGCATGTGAGCTACGGTGCGCGAGAAGGTCAAGAAGAGCTGCTGTGTTGCTGTCTGTGCATAATGGGATGAAATGCTAAACTGACGCTACTACCATTTACACTGGCGAGTCGGGTGGCCGGTGGGGTGGCCAAGACATGGCCAGGGGTGGCCGTTGCCACCCCTGACCACCCCCTGGTGGCACCACTGCGAACCAGCAACCCTAGGACTAAACAGCTATTCCATTACATAAGAGTTTCCCTAGTCCTATAACTCCACCTCTTAACTCCCAACACTGTGTATTTTACAGAGTTTATCTTTGTTTTAACTGTAACCCTAAATTAACTTCCATTTCTATCTTATAAGACATTTGAAACATGCTAGTAAATTTATGAGATGTGTTGTGCAAATACACTTTATTTATTAATTTATGTTTTTAAAGGGAATGTGGCAAATTAACTTTATATTATGGATTATGGCAATATATGTATAGGGGTTTATTAATAGGTGTATGGGTAAAGAGAAATGGGCTCCATTCAATAGTAACAATGTATTACATCAAATAAGGTAGCTATGAAAGTTAATTAGAACACACAAGGTAATTTGCAGTTTTGACACAAAAAGGTAATCTGAGCCTCTTTTTATGTTGCTGGTTAGAATTTTATTACTGCGGTACAATACAGGCTGTTCTGCCGGAGAGAACAGATTGGGAATATGTCTTTAAATGGGCTCAGAAACTAACACACAGTGGGACGTCTCTCTGGAAAGCCTATTGTGTTTTTACTGAAAGTAAGAGATGTGTAAAAACATAACACGGAGTTCTGCAATGAACAAACTAGTGCAAATCTGGCAAATAAGAGAACAATGACTACAGAAACAAAGATTACACAAATTAAGAAGGTCACTATAAAAAAATCAGTATGTTGAATGAAAATGGAGTGAAGATTTACATATACATATCTATCCCCAGTTACAAATATGAATCATCCTGTAATAAATGGCACACTGTTGAGTACACCAAATAAAATCTCAGGCGAGAACATTGCGACGCATTTCAAGATTTGCGTGTGCATCAGTATGCAAAGTCACACGAGATTCTCCCAAGCTGTCCATCTCAGATCTTCACATTCTCCCACATACACAAATGCTGAAGGCTGCAGTGGTCAGACCCTCACAGCTTGTATTGAAGCCTGAGCTCCATGCCCCCTGAAACCATGCCTAGGGCTACACTAGCTAAAGAAATCCCTTCTCAGCCCCTAAAGAAAGAAAAATAAAAGAAGAATTCACATCCCTGCAGGCTCTCAAGAGAACTGAATCTAGCTAGACTTAACACCCAGAGTTCCTATTTTGTATTTTGATCCATTTCTTAAAAAGAAAAGATGGTTAATTATGTTTCCATCTCATTATTGCAAACTCGATACCTCAGTGATATGGAAAACTGAGTGATGAATTGCAAAAACCACAAGAAATCAATCTGTTGATATTCTGTGTAAGGAGACAAACTAGGCTTCATTACTGCATAATTTACAATCTAAAAAAAACTAATAGGGGAAAATATGCAGAATGACACAGTGCAACTGGGAAGTATCCACAGTGCTTCACTTATTTCACATTTTGTTATGTTATAGTAGTATGTGAAGAATCTTAATGTCACATAAGATACCCATTAATAGTTAGTTTAGTTTACACACACTATCCCACAATGTCATATATTCATAGTATTTACCAAGCCAATAAAATAGCAGAACATGCTTTTGAGTAGAACACATTCGCCCCCATAAGCTCTAACAGTTGACAGTGTATATCAGAGCAATGGAGTTTAAGAAATTTTCTTTAGGTCAGTGATTGGATTGTGTCAAATCACAGATCCCGAGACGGTAACAAAAACTTTGGCAGTATTGAATATATCGTAAAACTAACTGTGGTCCCCATTATTTGGAGTTGGAAGAGGTTTGGAACCACTAGGGTTTGCCATAGATCGACACCTGTTCAAGCTCAGTAAATAAGGGAAAAAGGAGTTGGTCAGAGAGGTGACCAAGAACCCAATGGTCAAAAATATCCTCACTAGTGCTCCCTTGTAAAAACAGAACCACCTTGAAGGCAAAGCAAAGAGGCAAGTTTATTTGTATAGCACATTTTAGTAGCAAGACAATTCAAAGTGCAGTACATGAACAGAACATAAGAAAAGAAAACATCACAGATGAAACCACATTTTTTAGAGTTGCCTTTGAATGTTAAAGTTGAAGTTTATTGTCCGACTTGTCATATCTCTTGACCTGCTGCCACTATTTCACTGCAAAAAAAATGTAACCTTGATTTAAAAGAACTTAGGGGTTCAGTGATTTTACGCTGGGGTTTGTTCATTGTTTGTACGCACTCGAGCAAGCAGGTTGGAGTACAAAAGTTTAACCCAAGCTACAAATGTTTGCCCAAAGCCAACGCGCTGCACGGTGTAGAACAAGAATAGCCACTCCTGCTGATCGAAGGCCTTCTCGGCATCCATGGAAATCACCAACTCAAGTAAATTGGTTGAAGCAGCAGAATACAAAATGATGAGCAAACGCCTTATGTTACGGTAAGAGTGCTGGTTCTTGATAAAGCCAGTCTGATCAGAGTCTATATTAGTGGGTAAAACTGTCTCATGACAGCTGACCAAGACTTAAGCTAGGATGTTAACGTCGGCCAAAGCAACAAAACTGGGCAATAACTGCTGTAGAGGCGCAGGTCTTTATCATTCTTCATTAAAGTGAGTGTCAGAGTGCTGGAATGGAAGGATTTGTGGAATATGTTTAACAGAGGGGTAAGTTTATCAGCAAAGGTGCAAAATAAATCAGTGGGGAAACCATCCAGTCCAGGACATTTTCCCCTTTTAAGTGAACGTAAGGCATTTTGGATTTCAATAAGACAAGGCATGGCAAATTTATTTGTATAGCACATTTCAGTACAGAGACAACGCAAAGTGCTTTACATGATTAAAATATAGGAAAATAAAACACAATAAAAGCAAGTAGGAATAAAATGTAGAAACAAAATAGAACATGGGAGAATATAAACTAAAAGCAAACATTAAAACAGTTGGACTACAAAGTTGAACTAATGATGTTTCAGTAAAACAGTTTAACTAGAACAGTCAAAGGCAATCCTAAACAAATGTGTTTTAATCTTGATTTAAAGGAACTCAGGCTTTCCGCACTTTTACAGATTTCTGGTAGTTTGTTCCAGATAAGTGGAGCATAGGAACTAAATGCTGCTTAGTCCTTGTTCTGGTTCTAGGTATGCAGAGTAGGCTGGAGCCAGAAGACCTGAGTGGTCTGGAGGGTTGATACACTGATAACAAGTCTGTGATGTATTTAGGTGCTAAGCCATTCAGGGATTTATAGACTAACAGAAGGATTTTAAAGTCTATTCTCAGATATACAGGGAGCCAGTGTAAGGACTTTAGAACTGGGGTAATGTGCTCTACTTTCTTGGTCTTAGTGAGGATGTGGGCAGCAGTGTTCTGGATCAGCTGCAGCTGTCTGATCCACTTTTTAGGCAGACCTGTGAAAACACTGTTGCAGTAATTAATTTGACTAAAAATAAACGCATGGATTACTTTTTCCAGATCCTGCTGAAGCCAAAGAAAATAGGCAAGTTTCCTTTAATCCTGGAAATATTCTTCAGGTGATTTAAAGCCGACCTTGTAATTGTCTTTAGATGGTTTTGTGTAAAAGGTGCTTCCATAACAGCAACAGTATCCTGATTGAGGCAAGGTTGATTCATTTAGTGAAAAAAACTCTTGATACAAGATTCAGAAGCAGAACATTCTAAAGAATACAGGGAATTTTTTTTTTTATTATTATTGTTCATCATTGAAAGCTTGCGGGTCAATAGAGAATTATCTCAATGCCAGTACTTCAGGAATCTATTAGACAGTGGCTGATTGCCAGATCTGATGGGTAAATACCTTGCTTGGTTTCTCTCCGAATTCGTAATAGGTACTATGTGACCTTAGCAAGTGTTCTACTGCGGCACCGGAGGATAAAATATCAAACTCACCCTTCTTTATCAATAATTTCTTACACAGGTCTGCATCAGAAGAGTCAGAACATCTAGCTTGCAAATCAGAGATGGCTGAATACAGAACACGACTGGAATGCATGGCCCTTTTTCACAAAAAGGCAGAGTAAGCTATAATCTCACCACACATGAAGGCCTTATAAGTCTTCCACACTGAAGCACCAGACACGTCGAAGCAAGGTTGGTTAAAATAAAAAGATCCATGCGATTTTCCATGAGTGAGAGAAACAGTATCTTTAAGGACCAATATGTTAAAGCGCCAAGGCGATCGTGCAGCAGGTCTTCCCAGAAGAGATAAATCCAAGACAACAGGCGCAAGATCAGATAACAAAATAGGACAATAAAGACAATAATGAACAAAGGGCAGCATGCTGTTGTTGTGCTATTATTACACACTGTTTAAAGTTATTTAATGTTTAATAAATAACTCTCTGTCTGTTGGGTCCGGTGAATATCAGCCCAAGGGCTGATGTTTAAAGGGAGGATTTGAGTACTGGCGTTCTCTTAACAGCAAACTCCGCACACATATAGAATAAACGAGTGACTACTTATCTTCAAGTTCAAGAATTAATTAACAGAAATAAAATGAACATCCAGAGAACATCACTATCAAATGCTGTTTATCTGAATTAACACTATATTTCAATCAACAAATCCTCTCTACTAGGCTAGTAAAACTTAACTAAAACTACTAAGCAAAATGAAGATAAAGGGAAGCTAAGGAAATATGTACACACAAAAGAAAAAAAAGGCAAATAAAATGCTTGATCATCATCATCAGATAATTCAGTGAATCCTGGTTCACTGCAGACCTGAGTTAAAGAACCAAAGTTCATCTTAAAGAACATGGAATGAGGTTCAATTAGCTTAACTAACTCAGAACAACATTTGGTATGTGTCTCAACCCATTCACAATGAAAATCCTGAGTTAAACAAACATTATTTGATAAAATAACATTTTAAAGAATGATTTGCTCAGTAACTTTAGGAAACTTGATTTATTGATGTGATTATACCTCCGGAAGCTAGGGGTCGCTGTAGCGATCAGTCGCTAAATTGGTTAAACCTAAAGTTATACAAAAACACCATTAAATCAACATTAAAACTCCATATAAATGTGTTAATAATGCTCATAGCACTATCGAAAGATGGTGGAGCAAAATGAAACAAACGTTGTGTTTGAAATACACCGTAGTCGCATATCCAGGAAGAGCGAATTTTACCGGAAGTTAACAGCATTAGGCTAGCGGACATTCGGTGCTAATTTTAAAAATCTTCGGCTTTATTTTGGTCGTGATGAGCGGACTGGGAAACACACACATCAATGTCCCATCAATGTATAAAACCCTTGTGGAGATAACTTTTGCTATAACCATAAAAACACACTTGATTTACGTCAGCATGACATGGTTTCAAAATGCTAACAGGAGCTCCACGTGTTTAAAAACACTGTGAAAGCGCATTAAGTAAACCGTTCTAAATAAACCATTTAACTTTCCCTGTTTATTTCTCTGTCAAACCTGTTTGTGCCCTTGTGTCGGTTCGGTTCACTCTGGGCATCCAGTTGGAAGCAGTTGAAGCAGGGTTAAGGCTGTTATTTGTCGTTTTTTTGACTGTGACTCCTCAGTGTATGGGATTGCATCAATATGAAGATTTAGTTATGCTGGAGAAAAACATTTCAGTTTTCTTAATCTGATTGTTTGGTTTTTCCTTTGACTTGAACTGGACTGATCATTAAATGGAATATGAATAATGTGACAAAAATTAACTCACTGAATGGGAATTTGTTTGAATTGGACCTGTTTGTTTTTATGTGAAGTCTGGAATTATTATCCAAAAATAAATAAATTTAATTGACTTGATCATCTATCAAGTAATCATCAGGGGTCTCATTTATAAAGCTTTTGTATGCACAAAATGGGGCCTGAAACGTGTGTACGCCACTTTCCACACAAAAGTCGGGACCTATAACAAAAAAATTTGACGGGGAAATATACAGTCCTCACAGCAACTCTGACCCGTACGCTCACTTTGGAGACGGGGGTAACTGGTAACACAGATGGAAAAGTAGTGAATTGCACCCAAACTGCATCATCTATCAAATACACTCATGCTTAAAGCTGCGCGGTGGATGCATTAGCACTGTTGGAAGACCCTGATGGTGGGAAAATTAGGAGGAAATGCAGTTTCAGGGATCAAATATTTCCTTGTCAATGATGACTACTGGCCAATATACCGTTTTAGACTCCAAGCATTGCATTTTGCTATAATTTATAAGAGAAAGTGGCTACACCCGCTTCCAGGTGCTGAAATGCAACTCTCCAACCCCCAGAGTGCGGAGAAGGTGTGCACACCGCTCAAACCCATGCAGCACTCAGCATCTGTTGGCTGCCTAGAATGCTTTTTGCGGTATTTTTATTGATTTATTTATTTATTTTTTGGAGGGGGTTTTCATTATCATTGTGGGGGAAACCTCTCATTCCTCCTGGTTTTGCTCCCTTCTCTGAATATTGATCTGAGTGCAGAGCCTCAGAGGAATTTCAACATGGAGCAGAAGCGCGACTTTCATCTGACGTTGAAAACGGCAATCATGTTTAATTTTTAACAAGTTCTTTTAAAGTGGGCAATCTGATTTTCTCACTTAATAAATGCCGCTGTTTGAAAATTTTAGAGTTTTCTTCACCATGATGAAAAAATGCGATGAGCTAACTAATTTTTAACACATATTAACATTTGTGAAGTGCTTTACATTGACCATTTATGGTCATGTAATCTGGGCATGTAGAGGGCTGAACATGAGGCGGTGCCAGGGGTGCAAATGTTCAGCTGTTACCTATAAAGCAAAATTGCGGACTCTTGTACATGCGCATAGTTTTATAAATCTTTTTTTCCCGCATACGTACACTTTTATTATGGATTCCACTCAATGTTTTAAAAATGAGACTCCAGGAATGTTTAAACCCCGAGAACCAGATGTCTAAATATAGTTTATACAAAGAAATCTTACTTTTTTTCCTCTCTATCTCACAGCAACCTCAGAACATAAGCAAAATACCCTGTGAAGATGCTGGGTGAAAACCAGAAAGATATTTTCACTATCCAGAGTTAAACAAGTCCTGTACCAACATACTGTAGGATCAACTTAGGAAGGAAGAAGCCAAGACTCCAAAAGCAACTAAAGCCAGAATAAAGTTTGCAAATGCAGTCAGGTCCATACTTTACTAAGCCCTATTTTTAGTTATGTCCTTTGGTTTGGTGAGACTAAAATTTAAGTGTTTTGCCAAAATGAGCGTCTTTGAATTTGCAGGAAAAAGAAAGCAAAGTTCATAGTGCTACGCCAATTATTAAGTAAGTTGATGGCAACATCACGTTGTAAGAAAGTTTTGCTGGAGGAATAACTAGACCACTTTCTAAAATTGATGACATCATGAGGAAAGACCATTATTTGGAAATACTGAAGGAACAACCCACTACTAACTCTTTTCATCTAACCTTCCAGTGTAATCTATACTGTCACTGAATGAGGATATGTGTTTTGGGTGAGCTAATGCATTTCCATGCAGGAGACAGAGAAAGCCAAGGACATAATTGATTATCATCATGTTACCAAGTCATTCTGGGACAAGTCTTGTTAGATCTATTAACCTCAGATATTAAAATTAGTAGAAAGTTGATTAAGTTTCTCTGACAGCTTCAAGTGAGAATGCTTTAAAGTAACTAATCTGTATTCCAACAGTGACTTTGACAGACTAAAAAGTCTGTCTTGTTATTTGCAGACAATTCATCTGGGTATAACAGATGAGCACTTCACCCTAGTACATTTTAGATCCATTTTCTTGGTTACATTTCTACACGCTTTCTCTGATTTTTTTCTCGTGGTGGAAACACACGAAGAGGAAAATCTACCCTAAAAAAATTACGACAGTTTCTACAGGTTAAACAGACCTTGAGCCTCTCTTCTATGGTCTGGTTTATAACTTTAATCTTTCTAGAATTGGTAAAATCCCTTTTTTGTCAAATTGACATGTTAAAAAGATCCAAATATATTTTTTTACATTGATATGACATGAAATTAAATGTGAAAAAGAGTTTAATTTAGGGCTAAGAACAATGTCGGTATCATCTTTGATTTTATAGCACTTTATACCAAACATGTTGTGTCAAATTGCTGCACAGTAATCTCATAGGAGCAGTCTCAAAAACCTAAGTAGGAACATATAAACCAAAACAATAAAATAAACATTGTTATGAACGTGAATCAGGCAAACCCAGTATTCAAACCAAACAACAGGATTTTAATAATGAAACAGGGACAGGCGGGCTCAATAGTCAAAAGGGCAGTCCAAAATCCGGTACACAAAAGGCAGTCCAAAATAGGCAGAGGTACAGACAGGGCAAAAGCAAGCTCGGACAACCATGGGACAAAATCAGGTCGGTAAACCGGTAAATCAGTCAGACAGGGCAGGAAAAACAGATCAGGGAACAGGCTGGCTCAGAATCAAAAAGGCTCTCAGGTTAGCATCAACAGGTCAATCAAGAAGGGACCGCTGGAAACAAAACTCACCGTGGGCTCGTTAATGATCTGGCGGAGAACTAAAGACTGAGGCAGAACTATATAGTGAAGTGCACAGGTGAAATGAAGTGAAAACTAATTACAGGGAAACAGCTGGAACTAATCAGAGGCAGGGAAGTGACTGACAGAGGAGTGACAAGCTAATAGGGTAAAAACAGGGAGGTGAGCTGGCAGGTGAACAGAACTGAGCTAAACGCTTACAGAACCCTAACAGATAGTATAAAACAAAGAACAAAATCAAACCACAACAAAACTCAAACTATTCCATAATTCAAAACTAAGACAGAACCTAAAATCATGACAAACATGGCTTAATAGAAATAAAAAAATGGCGCAATATAAATTACATTACAGTAATTTAGACCACAATTTTTGGAATGCAAAAGTAAAGGCATGATCAGCTTTACTTTGCTGTTGTGACCCCAAACATCAAAGAGCAATTCAGTTGCAACCCAGTTGCTCTTTGATGTTCCATAAAATATGTTGGGCAAGACCATTTAGAACATTTTAAAGTAGCAACACAATTTAAACTGGATTTGATCCAGTAATGAACATAAGCCAGTTGAGTCAAGCCAGAGATATAGTTTACGGGTTTATGTCAGTAGAAAACCAAACTCAGTATACAGCCTCAAGACATAAAGAGCCAGCAAACAAAGGTGACTAAAGATTAATTGTAAACTTTAACAGATATTTTAAATTTATTTATCTATAAAATTATAGATGTCAACATGAACATTAAACTGAGCTGTTATTTGCATTGATATATATTAATGGATTGGACGTCCCCTTTTCACCGCTACAGCTAGTGGCATGCCCACACAGGCTCAATTGCTATGCATTTAGTGTTGTCAATAAAACTATGCTGTTCTCATGCGGAATTAACACACATCTGGCAAAAAAATGATTGTAGTACCTTTAATTCTTATCCAATTTTAATAAAATATGGATCAAATTAGAGTTGGTAAAATTTATGATACATATAAATATGTACTTTCCCTAAAGTTAAATCCATAAGCAATATGGGAATTGGTCAACTATAGTGTTGACAGATATACAGTGCTATAAAGATTGCATTGCTGTCAATTAATTTTTTAACAGCTCAAGCTACATTATACAAATAGGTTAGGAAAAGAAGGTTTGAGGGGTGGACTGGCCATCAGGACATTTCGCAATGTGTCAGCCTGTCTCTCGCTCCCGATGACCTGGCTAGCAAAGCTATCACAGAGTGGCAAAACCAAAGGCTTGGTTCAGGTCACGTTTGATTATTTTTTTAATAAACAACCCACGCAGTCCGTTAGGGTCAGGTTCCCTCGCTGAAGTTCCCAGACGACAGTCACCCCGTGGCTGTCACAGCACCACAGAGAAACAAAGTGGCAACCTAAGGAAAGGAGGAACAGAGAGGGAGAGGATAAAAATAAAAAAAAGCTCTGGTCAGGTGTATATGTATATTTGTTCGCAATGGAGGAAGTAAGACAAACACTAAATGCTATAGTGAGCTTAAAACATAATTGTTTAACGCAAAAATATCCAGAAATTCGTATTCTTTGTACCCTTCATAAACCCCACTAATGCATTACTATAAATAATATTGACATCCTTGTATTATATTATTTTTATTAACCTTTATTTAACCGGGTAAAATGATTTATTATAGTATTATAAAAAACTGTAATACATTTAATGGCATACCTGTGTGCATTGCTTATTTTTCCTAAACTTTCTGGCAAATTACATTTTATGTCAATTAGATTTCAATTACATTCAAGTCAAACTGTCAATGAAAAATGTTATTCTACTTAGAAGAGTTTATTGGACTTTTAAAAGAACCAGTTTAAGATCTTATCTTATCTCTTTTTGTCTCATTCTGACTCTGCAGCAGCCTCTACTCAATGCTTAGCAATGGCCCATATATATCTTACCATAGTCACCTGATGTCCTAACCATTAACATATATCAGTTGTATGAACATCAGAATTTGTTCTGAAAACACAATCAGTAATGACCCTGACCTGGGGTGAGTTTATCCTCCAAATGAATATTTCTTATAATCTAGAAAACTGCATTCATTGTCTTTCATCACAAATTGTTCACCTCAAATTCTTTGTGTAAACTAATCACTAGTAACCTCTCAGGGGCAGTTTGTTGTTCCAATTTAATTGTCCCAGTTATCAGATATTATCAGTCAATAAAAATGTTCTCTTTTTCCATTGGCTTGCTGGAGTCATTTTTAATAGCAGGAATAAATTGTTCAAGCCACAATTAGGAGAAAGTACTTTCCCTGGTGTGCATTTTCCCCCCGCTCCTTCTCTTGTTTATCCCACACATTTTTGCAATCAGATTCACCTTCTCCATGGCTCCTTTTACCAGTAACTGGAACAAGTGGAAGGAAAAAAAATAGCGCTTTTCTATTTCATACAGATAAATCTTATTTTGCGATGCTAGTTGTAGAATCCAATCTCCTTTAGCCCCACAGCAAATAATAGACTGGATTAGAGGTAAAAGCCATTTTCCAGTTCCTGTATAAGGCAGGCCAGATGCATTCAAAGTGATGCAAACATCAAATTGCATGCTTGTACGTTTCTGTTACTACTTTCATTCATTTTCTTAGGTTCAAGCTTGGGTCTTTGTGTCTCACTGTGGATGTGTGTGGTGTAGTCAAAGTTATTTAACCACTACACATGTTTCTCCTTTACTGAGGAGATGTTGAGTAATCCAGCTGTCTGCTACACTGTAGCACTGGCTCTCCAAGTCTGAAATAGATACAATAAGACATAAAACATGGGTGGGTAAACACTGAGAAATAGCAGTACCATAGTAAACCACTATTACAAAAATATTTTAGGTGGTGTTGTTCTGTTTGGAGTTTTTGCCTTTGACTAATTTGTTTGAGATGGGTACAACCAGTATACCAGACAGAACATTTATTTGTTTCGTATACTACATGAAAAGATTGAAAGATCAGTGTCATGGAAGTCATTTGGATGCTTCCATCCAAATGATGGAAGCATCCAAATGAATTTCAATTCACTATTACTCTAACCTCAACGCAAAGCTTCTGACGTAGTGGTGTAAGGTACATATCCACTGGACTCTGAAGTAGTGGAGACAATCTCTGGAGTGATGAATCATGCTTTTTCTGTCTGGTCATCGAATTGATAGGTTTTGGGACTTACTAGGAGAATGGTACTTGTCTGAACACACTGTGCCAGGTGTAAAGTTCTAAGCAAAAAGGGTTGTGGTTTGAGACTGTTAAATGAACTGAACTTACATAGCACTTTCACTCTAAAGCTATTTAACCAGCAGCAGTCACAAATGCATGCACATTCATACACCAATTCACTGATCGGAAGTCAACTTTGGCTATGTGCCTTGCCCAGAGGAAAGCTGGAAACAAATCCACAAGCATTTGATGGCAAGACGAGCATTTTTCTCACTGAACCACAGTCACCCCAGGTATTTCAGGAGTTAGGCTTAGCTGCTTAGGTCGAAGTGAAATTAGTTATCTTTCTCAGCAGTATGAACCTCATTGATGTCCAAAATGAATTCAACTAGTTAAGCGGTAGTAAGTCTTACATAAGCCCACAGATATTGTGGGCTTTGCGAAGTAATGATTATGGCAGCAGTTAGGTATCTGCCAGGGGCTTCCACACAGTTGATGAATGTCTTTTATTTGCATTAGACTGATAAAGAAAAATTGAGACAGAGATCTTTTCCCTTGATAAGATGGAGTGTAACCTTGCCTCTTCTTCTGTTTGGTATGGATATCTATATTCAGTGGTGTGATGAATTTGCCAACGCTGTGAAGCTCCAGTGGGGAGTGAGATCATTCATCTGCTGCCATGTGAAATTCCATTGAACTGGAGTACTCCCTCAGCAGCAGCCGGGAACAGAACTTTAATCAATTTTACTGTCAGGGAGAGGGAGCAAAGAGCAATGTATTTACATATGGATGCTGGGCCTCCATAACAAGGGGAGCTGAGGTGAACCAGCCTCATAAACATTTTAATCTAGCACAAGCTATGTTATTGTCTAACTTTAAAGATCACTTGAAACAGTTCCTTCATCAAGAAAATGCGTATTGGTTGTGTAGATTTATTATTTTACTTTGAGGTAAAAATTAAACAGAAAAGTTCAAAAAGAGTTGATTGGAAAATAAATTGCACTATTTCTCTGTAGTGATGTTGTGCAAAGGAAATAAGCATACGAGGAATTACAGAACGTAACAAATGTTCATGTTCACTCTATAAAAATATAAAAAAAAAAAATTAAATAAGAATCTTGGAATAATCTCTAATTATTGTAACTATTGAGGCACAAATATAGAGGAGTTGTAGTTTAGGAATGATCTAGGGTAAAATTCAAAAAGACAAACGGAGCATGTACACTGCTTGTGGTCTTTTTAACATTCTAACACTGTGAATTCATATCTAAGTATGTTGTGATATGTTTTGCCTGAACACAACATATATAAAATTAAATACACCCAAGTCCAGAAAGAATCATCAGGGGATCCAATATTATTCTTCAAAGGTGCAGTCTTTTACTCAACCAGTGATATTAAGACATCGTGCAGGTCATGTTTTCGGGCGACATTGGCTCAGGAGCTAAGAGATTATCCTGTAACTGGTGGGTTGCCAGATCAAACTCTCCCTTCGGCAAGACAAGTTTATTTATAAAGCACTTTTCAGTAACAGGACGATTCAAAGTGCTGTCAAGACACTTCACCCGTTTTGCCAGCTGCTGGTGGTCAGATGGTCCAGTGGTGCCGATTGTATGGCAGAACCGCTTATGTCAGTCTGCCCAAGGGCAGCTGTGGGTAAAAATAAAGCTTACCACCATTATCATATGAATGCCTGTATGACTGAGTGAATGACTGATTGTAGTGTGAAGTGCATTGGAGTCCTTGGGCTTAACAAAGTACTATAGATGTGCAAGCCATTTTCCATTTACCGTATGTTTCCGGATGCAACCTGTGGAGAGTTGCAAGAAAATAGGAAGAACACTCCTCTGCTTGTGCTTTTATAACTATATGATGTCACGGGGATTCCAGCTGGTGGGTAAGACCCTCCTTCCCTGTTCCCTGTAGAACACTTGCAAATAGATGCCATATTTTACCCTCTGGCATCCCATTAGATCCTGAGTTATTATCACAGATAATCCTGAGAGCCTTGTCACTTTATAACTACATGTGTCATAAAGCAGTGTTGTGAAATCAGCCAACAGGAAAATAATGTAAGATCAGACCCTAAAGCTGATCTAAGGCTACAAAAAAATTTACAGTATTGTTGCAGTCAACCCTCCCAACTGACTGTTCTCGCAGCAGGGGGCCACTCTATATAGCCCCCTGGCCAAGCTACAGTTGCTCTCTTTTGCATGCAGCTGAATTGGAGCAGGATTGGGGTAAACACTCTCATCTTCCTCTGCGGGGGATCCGACCGGAGTTCGGAGAATCGCCACAAATACAGGCTGGATCGAAGCTAAGTCTGCAGACTGTCTTCTGCGTAATCAGACACCGAAGTAAGGAACCTGCCTTTACAGGAACCTGCTTTTGTAATTGTCCTCTGTTTTTGCAGGAAGCTGAGCCGAGACCACATGAGACAGTTTCACCCAGGCTGGATGGTGCCGAAATTTTGGGACCCCCCTCCACACCTGTGCAAGCCTAAAGAAACAATTCTGCTGTGCACACGCTGCCACTTCCACAGCCCCAGCACACGCCCTCCCCTGAGCCCTGCACAGCTCACCCAGGCCTGGTTTCCCGAACATTGACTGTTTCCCGCTTTGAGCTAGCTGCCTTGTCACCACAACCACACAACAAGCTTCACCCTGGTCCAGCTGTTTCCAACTGGACGCCTGAAGTCAACAGAACAGACAGAGGTTTGGCAGAGTTTGCAGGGAAAGTTAAAATGATTTATTTTCAATGTGTTTTACTGTTTGTTTTAAGCTTTAACCGAGGTAAAAACACCTGAAGCTGATAGGCATAGCTCCCGCTAGCTTCCTTGAAACCATGGTATGCTGATGGGGTTTGAGTGTGTTTTCACGGCTATAATACATTTTATTTCCATGAGGGTTTTATACATCGATGTAATATTAAGGTTTGTGTTGTCCGGTCCGCTCATAATGACTAAATAGAGCTTAAAAGTCATTTAAATGAGCAGCGAATATCCGCTAGCATTCTAGTTCGATGTCAGTTATTTATTACAGCATTAATAGGAAGCATTAATGTCGATCTAATGATGTTTGTGTAACTATAAGGTAAACTCAAGCTAGAGTAAACAATGGCCTCAGGAAGTGGCCCGACACGTCATTTTCCGGGCGATCATCCACTCACAGTGTCATCAAGCCTCCTAAGTTATCAATTTGAGAGTTAATTATTTCCTTGAGAAATAACTACATTAATAAAATCAAGTGTCCTAAAGGCATTGATTTCCATTGAGCAGATACTTTTTTTGAAATGTTATTTTCTCAAATAATGTTTTATATAACTCAGATTTGCATTGTGAATGGGTTGTGACACATATCAAATGTTGTTCTAAATTAGTTAACTAATTTAACCTCATCCCATATTCTTTAAGCTGAACTCTGGTTCTCTAACTTGGATCTGCAACAAACCAGGTTTCACTAAATCATTCTGACAAAGGCTTTCAACTATTTTTATTTTATCCTTTTTATTTTTTTTGTGTGTGTGTGTGTGTGTGTGTGTGTGTGTGTGTGTGTGTGTGTGTGTGTGTGTGTGTGTTTGTTCTTGCGTCAGAGTGAGGACCATCACCAGTTTTTAACCAACAAAGTGAGGTCAATTTTGGGAAGTGAGGACATTTTCCTGGTCCTCACTTTCTTTCATATAGTAATGAGCTCTACTAGCCATATAGATGTTACTCTGTCTTTTTTATAAAAGGTCCTCATTTTTAATGTAAAATGAGTCTGAAGGTTCACAATTCTCTTCTCACTAGGTCCCTCTAGTGTATAGTTCTGCAACTGCACTCAGGTTTCCACCAAACTGGTTCTCTACTGCTCCCCCTATAGGTGTTCTTTTGGCGCTGCACCCAAATCTTACCAGATTGAATGCCTTTTTTAGTGATCAGTTTATAATTTAATATATAGGCAGTACATTTTTTATAGTGTAGGCAAAACATAGATTGAATCAGTATCAACCAAATATGTATTTTCAGGCTTTATGCATACATAAAAATGGTTATATGCCTTCAGACTTATTCAATGCCCAGACAGGGAACATGATATTCAAGCTAGACATGATTTTTTGTAATATAATTATGTGTAGATTAAAATTAATTAAACAATTAAACAATGTGTAAATGGCAGAAGAGTCCTGGAGAAGCAGGTAACAGGTAGACATGAAAACAGACTGGTAACAGCAGGGATGATGGGGTTAACGGGCTGGTGACAGGATGAAAGCAGAGCTCAGCTCATTAAGGCTGCTGAACTCTCTGGAGGACCATTGAGCAGGAAAAGACAGTATAATTTTGAAACTTGAACTGAGAAACGGTAAGAACAAGATTGTATTCTGCATTACCAGGAGATGCTAAACTGTGAGATGAATCAAAATTCTCCACTGAAAAGTGCATCAACAGGAGGAAAAACCTCAAAGGTCACAAAAGGTCCTGGCAGGTTCAGAGGCCAGACAGCAGATGTCTCTGACATTGATGGAAACCCTATTCAAACTTCTGTGCATGCTCCTATTGTTTAATTGCTGCACCCAACTCAGCCACAGAAAAAGATAGCTTTTAAGCGTTTGATGAAAATTAGTTGTTGCTTCCAGCCTATGCCTAATAGAAGGCCTCAGTTGTCAAGTCAGGGTTGAGTTATGGCACTTGCCAACTGGTTATGGAGGAAGGGGATGTATCGTTTTAATCGTCTAATCAGGCTTTTCACAACAATAACATACACATCCAGATCAGACCTTCCTAGCCATAGCAGCCGGGTCAAACACACTCCCATTTCTGGTGTATCTGTGGAGCACAGGAACCTTCCTACAGGTACTTCAGGTTAGCTACATGACAGTCCTTAGCCGCTAATGGGGTTGTGTTCCGCAATACCAGGAGATGCTACACTGTGAGATTATTCAAAATCCTCCACTGAAAAGTGCCTCAAATAGGGGAAAAACTTCAAAGGTCACAAAAGGTCAGCAGTCAGATTGGCCTCCTTCAGTCACAAAGCATCACCAAATCTGGGCCAAAACTGAACTTTTGACCACAAAGGGATCTAGTCCCATTTTCTATAGGTTGGTGACGCTATGGTGCCCAGAGTTATGGTGCAAAGAACCTCCAACCAGCTCCTGGCAGGTTCAGAGGCCAGAAAGCAGATGTCTTTGACATTGATGGAAACCCTATTCAAATTTCTGTGCATGTTACTATTGTTCAATTGCTGCACCCAACTCAGCCGCAGAAAATGATAGCTTTTAAGATTTTCATGAAAGAGAGTCGTTACTTCCAGCCTATGCCTAATAGAAGGCCTCAGTTGTCATGTTAGGGTTGAGTTCTGGCACTTGCCAAATGGTTATGGAGGAAGGGGAGGTATCGTTTTAATCGTCTAATCAGGCTTTTCACAACTATAACATGGACATCCAGATCAGAGCTTCCTAGCCGTAGCAGCCGGGTCAAACACACTCCCATTTCTGGTGTATCTGTGGAGCACAGGAACCTTCCTACAGGTACTTCAGGTTAGCTATATGACAGTCCTTAGCCGCTAATGGGGTTGTGTTCCGCAATACCAGGAGATGCTACACTGTGAGATTAATCAAAATCCTCCACTGAAAAGTGCCTCAAATAGGGGGAAAACATTAAAGGTCAAAAAAGGTCAGCTGTGAGATTGGTCTCCTTCAGTCACAAAGCCTCACCAAATCTGGGCCAAAACTGAACTTTTGACCAAAAAATAATTTAATGCCACCTTCTATAGGTTGGTGACGGTATGGGTGGGTCATTTTTGGGCCTCCAACCGGGTCCTAGCAGGTTCAGAGGCCAGATGGAAAATGTCGCCATCTGATTTGAGGGAACCCCTATTCAACCTTCTGTGCATGCTCCAATTGTTTGCTTGCCGCCCTCCACTCGGCCCCAGAAAAATATAGCTTTTAAGCTTTTGATGAAAGAGAGTATTTGCTTCCAATCTATGCCTAATACAAAGTCTGAAAGGCCTCAATCGTCATAATAGGGTTGAGTTCTGGCACTTGCCAACAGGTTATGGAGAAAGGGGAGGTCTCATTTTATTTATCTAATCAGGCTTTTGACAACAATACCACGCACACCGAAATCAGATCTTCCTAGCCTTAGCAGCAGAGTCAAAGACACTCCCATTTCCGGTATGTCAGTGTAGCACAGCGATGGACAGTTCTGCAGGCTGTAGGATATAGTTAAAGTGTCATGCATGAGCCAGTCTCTTTATCAACTCTTCCCCTACAAATGGTACCATGCATTCCTGCAAAAACCTCCCCCACCTGCAGCAGGACGGCACAACAAGTGTTTCACAAAATGGCGGATTTTCCGTCATGACTCCATTCTAAGATCTTGCTGGTATCACTTTAAGCCCTATCAAATGACCTTGGGGACCAATTAATGCTTATTATGGGCAGATATTTAAGAAATCATAGAGTATGCTGTTTTTTCCCCGTAAAGTAATCATTTTAATTTTGGATTCCTGAGTTTTAACATTTTGGACAGTAGATTTCTTTGCTGTTTAAAATATGTGAAAAGAAGAATTGCTGTTATGATGAAATCTATGACAGCCTCAGTTAAAATTATTACACAAACCTTTTTCTATAAATTAATCAAAATGAGCTTTTTAGGACAGTACAGCATGTTTATTGTATATAAACAAAATATTTTTATACCAATGATAACAAAATTAAAATTAATCATACAGAAAATCTAAAAAGGATCCTAAACATTATGCCCCTAGAATAAAACTCAGTGCAAAGTCATGGCTATTTTTACTTAAGAAAACATCTCAGACTTAAGTCAGAGCCAGCAACCACTGAGTGACCCCTCCCTGACCCTCAACTTTGCAACATTCACAACCTGCAGATGGCCCATCAAGCTATTATCCAATCAGAGTCATGCATGTGGATTCTGCAATGTGCAAGAGGAATTCATGCTGCAAATTAGGAACAACAGTTGTTAGGCTCTGCTAATGTTTACAAAAAATGATTTGTTTCTAAAATAAACATTATTCAATGTACAATGGATTCTTTTGTTAAAATTATTAAATTATCAGGGGGTAATAAATCAGTGCCACACAACCTCAAGGTTTAATTTTATGTACAGCATAGGTTTTTTCTTCAGTGCATTAATCAGTAAAACGTAAAAAAATATGTTTATTTTCAAATCTTAAGTACATTTACTTCTCAATTACTTAAAATGACAAAAACGTTGGTTGGACTCCTCGGTTCTCACTCTAATGGTAAAAAACTTTTTGGTAAATTAATTCTCCATGCATGCTCCTATTATTCACTTGCTGCTCCCCACTTGGCCCCAGAAAAAGATAGTTTTTAAGCTTTTGATGAACGAGAGTCCTTGCTTACAGCCTATGCCTAATAGAAGGCCTCAATTGTCATGTTAGGGTTAAGTTCTGGCACTTGCCAACAAGTTATGGAGGAAAGGGAGGTCTTGTTTTAATTGTCTAATCAGGCTTTTCACAACTATAACATGCACATCCAGATCAGAGCTTCCTAGCCATAGCAGCCGGGTCAAACACACTCCCATTTCTGGTGTATCAGTGGAGCACAGGAACCTTCCCACAGCCACTTCAGGTTAGCTACATGACAGTCCTTAGCCGCTAATGGGGTTGTGTTCTGCAATACCAGGAGATGCTACACTGTGAGATTAATCAAAATCCTCAACTAAAACGTGCATCAATAAGGGGAAAAACTTCAAAGGTCACAAAAGGTCAGCAGTCAGGTTGGCCTCCTTCAGTAACAAAGCCTCACCAAATCTGGACCAAAACTAAACTTTTGACCAAAAAATTATTTAATGCCACTTTCCATAGGTTAGTGACGCTATGGGTTGGCCTTTTTTGGCCTCCAACCCGGTCCTAGCAGGTTCAGAGGCTAGATGGCAAATGTCTCTCTCGGACATTGAGAGAACCCCTTTTCAACCTTCTGTGCATGCTCCAATTGTTCGCTTGCTGCCCTCCACTCGGCCCCAGAAAAAGATAGCTTTTAAGCTTTTGATGAAAGAGAGTATTTGCTTCCAACCTATGCCTAACAGAAAGCCTGAAAGGCCTCAGTCGTCATGTTAGGGTTGAGTTCTTGCACTTGCCAACAGGTTATGGAGAAAGGGGAGGTCTCGTTTTAATCGTCTAATCAGGCTTTTGACAACTGTAACACGCACATCCAGATCGGATCCTCCTAGCCCCAGCAGCAGGGTCCAACACACTCCCATTCCTGGTGTGGCTGTTGAGCACAGCGATGGACCATTGTGCGAGCTGTAGGATATAGTTACAAGATCATGCATCTAACAGTCTCTTGGTCAGCTCTTCCCCTTTTGCAAAATGTGTTTCACAAAATGGCGGATCTTCCCTAATTACCGTATTCAAAGTTCCTGCTGGTACCAGTTTATGCCCCATTTTAAACGGCCTTGTGAACCAATTAAAGCGTATTATGGGAGGATATTTAAGGACTCATACAGGAGGGCACATAACAAATGATGGCCTCCGACGTCCATAACCCCCCCCCACACACACACACACACACACACACACACAGCACAATTGCTTTTTGGGATCTCCGTGGAGCCCTAAGGTCTAATGTTCTGGTGCCATTTATATTTTGCAGAATGAAGTGACAAAGTCATGCATGGGTTTCTGTTCTTCATATCATTTAGGCCTTTTTAACGGTACCAAGCATGTCCAGATCAGACTCTGCAGTGTGAAGCAATGGGTTCAAACACACTCATTGTGAGAGGCCTTAAGTTCCTTTTTGACTACATTCAAATGTATTAAAGGGCCCTGTTATGGTCTAATTGAAATTACCTTGGTGATAAATTATGTCTGCTTGTGGGATATAGAAGTGGCTAATTAGGAAATGGTTGGTGTTGTTTTGATTGTCTGATTAGCCTTGTTTCAACAGTGCCAAGAAAACCTCAAAAGAACAAACACACTCCATTTTGGACATGTTCCTCAATAGTATTACTTTAGTGAGCATTTAAACAGCAGTCCCTCAGCCCTGGAGCAGTTACAGACCCCAAATTCGCAGGGCATGTTTCTCATGCAGCCTGGAACGTGCTTGGAAATCTAGGTGGCTCTATATTAAGTACAATTTTCTCAGGTGTCTCTTCGGTAGCAAAGTGTCTTTTAGTTCTCCTACAAACCTACCTGTATCATTTAGGGTTGACAAAATTGGTTGAGTTTGTCGTAGAGGGCTGATTTTCACAAATGCTGTTCAGAGCATTAGCCTGAGTGGATTCTGAGAGTTTGGTATCATTGGACCATTTTGTCTGGGCGTGGCAGGGGCAAGAATGGGCAAAAAATTGACCTTTGACACCTCATGACACAGAGACACATTGTCCAATGTTGCCCGCATTTGTTGTGCAACTTCCCCCTTAAAGCTTCTACAAAGTAGGCAGAGCCCAACTTTCTATGACCTTCCTACAGCTACTTAGGGTTAGCAACATGAAAGTCCTTAATGGCTAATGCGGTTGTATTCTGCATTACTAGGAGACATTACACCGAGATTAATCAAAATCCTCCACTGAGAAGTGCCTCGAAAAAGGGAAAAACCTGAAAGGTCACAAAGGGTCAGCAGTCAGACTGGCCTCCTTCAGTAACAAAAGCCTCACCA
This sequence comes from Fundulus heteroclitus, assembly GCF_011125445.2. Lineage (NCBI taxonomy): Eukaryota > Metazoa > Chordata > Actinopteri > Cyprinodontiformes > Fundulidae > Fundulus > Fundulus heteroclitus. The sequence continues at coordinate 22,693,639 of NC_046370.1, forward strand.
AACCTTAGACAAAACTGAACTTTTGACCAAAAAGGGATCTAATGCCATTTGCTACAGGTTGGTGGCACTATGGGAACGGGTGGGTAATTTCTGGGCCTCCAACCGGGCCCTAACAGGTTCGGAGGACAGACTGCAAATTTATCCCTCTTTGACACTGAGGGAACCCCTATTCAGCCTTCTGTGCATGCTCCTATTGTACACTTGCTGCCCCCACTCAGCCCCAGAAAAGGATAACTTTTAAACTTTTGATAAAAGAGAGTATTTGCTTCCAGCCTATGCCTAATAGAAAGCCTCAAAGGCCTCAGTCATCATGTTAGGGTTGAGTTCTGGCACTTGCCAACAGGTTATGGAGAAAAGGGAGGTCTCGTTTAAATTGGCTTTTAAAAACTGCAACACACACATCCAGATCGGATCTTCCTAGCCATAGCAGCCGGGTCAAACACACTCCCATTTCTGGTGCATCAGTGGAGCACAGGAACCTTCCTACAGCTACTTAGGTTTAGAAACATGACAGTCCTTAGCCGCTAACGGGGTTGTGTTCCGAATTACCAGGAGGTGCTACACTGTGAGAGTAATCAAAATCCTCCACTGAAAAGTGCATCAAAAAAGGGAAAAACCTCAAAGGTCACAAAAGGTCAGCAGTCAGATTGGCCTCCTTCAGTCACAAAGCCTCACCAAATCTGGGCCAAAATTGAACTTTTGACCAAAAAATAATCTTATGCCACTTTCCATAGGTTGGTGACACTATGGGTGGATCATTTCTGGGCCTCCAACCTGTTCCTAGCAGGTTCAGAGACTAGATGACAAATGTCTCTTTCGGACACTGAGGGAACCTCTATTCAACTTTCTGTGCATGCTCCAATTGTTTGCATGCTGCCCTCTACTCAGCCCCAGAAAAAGATTGCTTTTAAGCTTTTGATGAAAGACAGTATTTGCTTCCAGCCTATGCCTAATAGAAAGCCTCAAAGGCCTCAATCATCATTTTAGGGTTGAGTTCTGGCACTTGAAAATGGGTTATGAAAAAGGGGGAGGACTTGTTTTAATCATCTAATCAGGCTCTTCACAACAATACCACGCACATCCAGATCCAATCTTCCTAGCATTAACAACAGTGTCAAACACAATCCCATTTCTGGTATGTCAGTGCAGAACAGTGATGGACCATACTGCAGGCTGTAGGATATAGTTAAAATGTCATGCATGAGCCAGTCTCTTTATCAACTCTTCCCCTACAAATGGTACCATGCATTCCTGCCAAAACCTCTCCCACCTGCAGCAGGAAGGCAAAACAAGTGTTTCACAAAATGGCAGATTTTCCCTCATGACTCCATTCAAAGATCTTGCCTGTATCACTTTAGGCCCTATTTAAAATTACCTTGAATTCAATTCAATTCAATTTTATTTATATAGCGCCAAATCATGAAACATGTCATCTCAAGGCACTTTACAAAGTCAAGTTCAATCATATTATACAGATTGGGTCAGATTATACAGATTGGTCAAAAATTTCCTATATAAGGAAACCAGTTGATTGCATCAAAGTCCCGACAAGCAGCATTCACTCCTGGGGAACCGTAGAGCCACAGGAAGAGTCATCTGCATTGTACATGGCTTTGCTGCAATCCCTCATACTGAGCAAGCATGAAGCGACAGTGGGAAGAAAAACCACCTTGGGGACCAATTAATGCTTATTATGGGCAGATATTTAAGAAATCATAGAAAGCATAGTGTATCTTGTTTTCTTCCTGTAAAGTAATAATTTTAATTTTGGATTTCTGAGTTTTAACATTTTGAACAGTAGATTTCTTTGCTGTTTAAAATATGTGTAAAGAGGAATTGCTGTTATGATTAAATATATGACAGCCTCGGTTAAAATTATGACACAAACCTTTTTCTATAAATTAATTAAATCGAGCTTTTTAGGGCAGTACAGCATGTTTATTGTATATAAACAAAAATATTTTTATACCAATGACAACTAAATTAAAAATTATCATACAGAAAAACTAAAAAAGAATCCTAAACAATATGCCCCTAGAATAAAAGTGAGTGCAAAGTCATGCCTGTTTTTACAGAAAATATCTCAGGCTTAAGTCTGAGCCAGCAACCACTGAGTGACCCCTCCCCGACCCTCAACTTTGCAACATTCACAACCTGCAGATGGCCCATCAAGCTATTATCCAATCAGAGTCATGCATGTGCATTCTGCAATGTGCAAGAGGAATTCATGCTGCAGATTAGGAACAACAGTTGTTAGGCTCTGCTAATGTCCACAAAAAAATGCTTTGTTTCTAAAATAAACATTATTCAAAGTACAATGGATTATTTTGTTAAAACTTTTAATTTATCAGGGGGTAATAAATCAGAGCCACACAACCTCAAGCTTTCATTTTTAGTACAGCATTGGATTATTCTTCAGTGCATTAATCAGTAAATCGTAAAAAACATGTTTGTTTTCAAATCTTAAGTACAATTACTTCTTAATTACTTAAAATGTCAAAAAAGTTGGTTGAACTCCTCGGTCCTCACACTGATGGTAAAAAACTTTTTTGGTAATTTAATTATTTTGCAAAATCTGAAGTGGTGTATTGTGTGTCTGTGACACCTGGTGACAGAAAATAAAAACGTTATCTTTCTAAGTAGCTCAGAACTACCGGTCCTCACTTTGTGAGTGCTTTTACTCGGTCCTCACACCGTAGGTCTTACACGAATGTGTGTGTGTGTGTGTGTGTGTACATAGTTCCTTAGCTTATTTTTATCTTAATTTTGCTTAGTAGTTTAGTTATGTTTCACTAGCCTAGTAGATTGAAATATCAACAAATCTATGAAATTAATTCAGGTAAACAACATTTTATAGTGATGTTCTCTGGATGTTCATTTATTTCTGTTAATAAATTCTTGAACTTGAAGAAAAGTTGTCACTCCTTTATTCCATATGTGTGCAGAGTTTGCTGTTAAAAGAATGCCAGTGCTTGAATCATCCCTCTGAACTATTGTCCTAATATCAGCTGTTTGAGCTTATATTTGCCAGACAATTTCTAACAGGCTGAGAGTTATTTATTAAACATTAAATAACTTAAAGCAGTGCTTAATGGCACAAAAGCAGCAAACAAATGCACACACCCTCTGTCATTGAAATGGAGAGTGTGGCTCATTGTTGAAGACTGGTGTGGCAAAGTAGTTATTCCATCACTGACTCCTGGAAGTAATAGAAATGCAACGAGAGATGCAAAAAAAGCAAAGGGGCACACTTCAGAGATATTTTGTCCCAGGAGCAGAGTTACATGGCTCTTTTTAGAACATTATTTAATTAACAGTAACTTTTACATCACCAGTGGTATGTCTGAAGGTTAATTTAAGCCTTCTTCTGCACATCTGCATGCAGACAGACAGACAGACAGACAGAGAGATTATGTGAACGATTCAAGGTCAGAGTTCAGGTTCATATTTTATTAATGCAAACTGTCTACCTTGATGCCAGATGCATCCTTTTTTTTCTTTTTATTAAAAAAAAGCCAACCAAGCAATTTGGATATCATCCCTAAGTAATACATTTCTTTAGTAAAAGTAATTCTTCAGTCTGTAAAAAACATCAATATTAACAAATATATTTTAACCTTACATTTGAGACACTGAAGAATGTGGTCACAGGAAACTCACAGCTGCTGTCGAATGTCCTTTTAATGTGGGGAAAAGAGGTGAAACACAAGTAGGAAGGATGTTTTACATGTCAGTTCAAAATAAACCGGGGCATGAAACAGATAATGGACTGGGTCGCTGACACCAAATCCTGATATTGACCTGAAGCTGTGGAAGGAGGTTGAAACATTTAAGAACACATATTCATTGTAATGCCTTCAGAATCTGGAGACCTGATAATTCAGCCAACACAGGAAAACATTTAAAAGATTGTTAACTGAACTGATGTTGCCAGACCAGAAATTGACAGGAGCGAACTCTGTAACCACTGGAGAGGAGAACAGGGTTAGTGGCTGAGAACAACTCAGTGTGAATGTGAGAGCCACTAACATTCTCAGAAGCCGGGAAGTTGCACTGGTTCTAATGGTTCTATCCAAAGGCTCTGTCTGGGTTGTTTGAATGGCTGGCTGATTGATCCACTTAACATAGTTAATGTGCAGGGCAAAGACAGAAGGGTACTCCGATGTCAGGACTTGGGTCATATACAGATAGGCAGTCAACAGGCTCATGTTTCCAGTAGGGCTGAGGCAAGGGGCGAGTCCGGGATCCAGGCTTTGAGTTGGTAACGAGAGTCACACTCCAGGCAGAGGTATCCAAACAGGGGTAGAGGGAGGCAGACTTGTTTGAGAGACGGTTCAGGGTTTTCAGGGTCCAAATACAGAAGCCAACATGAGAATCCGACAGGGGCAACACAGGCAGGAGAAATCATAGGAGCAGGTCAATAACTGGCAGGCAATCAAGGAACGCTGGATAGTTAACTCACACTTATGGCGTTCAAGAATCTGGCAATTACAGAATGGTAAAGGCTGGAAAATATAGTGGACTTCGCAGGTGCAGAAATTCCACTTACTTGGAGCCACCACAGGTGTAACTGCTCAGACCAGATTAACTGAGCTGAGCAGGAGCAGGGAGAGAGTGACATCACAGAGACTGCAGACAGGATTTCACAGACAGGATCAGACCAAATCCTTACAGTTATCGTTATCCAATAGCTCGGATGTCCGAGCACCTTTTTTTGCATTTGCTGAAAATAACAAGGTTGTTTGAATATCTCCAATGGAAGGTGGGGAGGACGACGTGCCACTCAGAACTGTGCGTAGTAAAAATTGCCTTTTTGGGGCAAGGCTGGCAATTCCTCCACTAGGAAGGGATCTGTTGTGCAACTCATACCCTCTGCGGCTGAACAGCAGAACTTCAACTCATTGCTGGAGAGATTGCAAGGACAAGGGCACAGTGCAGGCAGGCTCTGAGGATGACGCCTCACACATATGCACAGACAGGCCCACAGCCTTCTCCTCCGCTTCTGCACAGGCATCTAGGGGCAGAGCGGTTCTGAGCTGCTTGGCTGTGAAGACCGTTTTCAGGACATCTTATTAGAGGTGTGGACTTGAATTGTGACTTGGAATTGAGTCAGACTTCAATCTCAATTTTACAATTTTAACACTTTGGACTTGCTAATTAATTAAGCTAGAAAGTCACTTTGAATACAAAGTCAAAATATTGCAGGTTCCCACGTGGAAGTAAGCCAACTCATACCAAACCGACTTTCAATAGTATAGCTGAAATAGTAGAATTGTAAAGTTTATTCAAAACATTATTTTAGGGTGGTTTAAATTGCATAATTTCCTCTCGTGTGCATGTCTCATCTATTTGCCAAGAGTTGGATCTTGAGCTGAAATAAACATGTAAATTCATAGAAATCCACTTTAGTTTTATTCTACAACATTTTAGTCATTATTTTCTTAATTTACTGGCTGTCCCTTTGCTTTGATTAATACTTACAGTGAATGGTACTCTCAGTGGTATTTCTGCTTCTTATGTCCAGCAAAAAAATAGCTTTTGAATATTTATTTACAAATTCTCAAAAATATGACTATTAGACATATGGCCAAATTACTTGTTTAGGACTCTCTCGAAAGTGTAGAACCTGGACTTGGCTCTGTACTTTACTTTCTTGACTTTGAATCTAGACGTGCTAGATACTTGGGACTTATTACACAATGACTTGGTCACACCTTTGGGTCAACAAAAAGCTATTTGCATTTTTAAAAATACTTCATCCTTTAACGCTTCAGTTCTGCTAGATCTGATCTGTACCGCCATCTTTCTCGCTATGCCACAAGATGTCTCGCATATCGAAGCCTTCACAGAATTCAGTCCTTCTGTCCCAAAACACAAAACCTTTGGCCTTGCAAAATATCATAGCCAGGTTGTCTCATTGGGCTTTGGACCTGTTTAATGTCAAGCTTATCTGCATCACAAAATTATTTTATCTCATTTAGAGCACTATATGGGCATTAGAGAAAAAGTACTGGAGTGATTCAGGTCCTTCCTAAGTGTTCAAACATCTTGTGTCAGTCTGGGAAATTCTGTGACCTCCGCACTGCTCGTCTTTTATCTAAAGTTCCTCGGGGTTCAGTTTTAGGCCCCCTTCTTTTTACTCTTTATCTTCCCCAGCCGAAGGATGGATCCAAGTGGGAGCATTTTTATGCCAATGATAACCCAATCTATGTGCCACTGAGGCGAAATAAAACTGTGTCAGATTTCTTCTGAAATGTCTGGATGATTTGAAACAGTGGATGGCTTTAAACTTTTTAAGTCTTAATGAAAAAAAGACAGCGCTAATGGTTTCTGGTGGAACATCAGAGAGTCTGCCTTGTTGTTTAATGTTGCACAATGAGGGTGAGACGGTGGGTGTCACACTTACACAGATGTCAAGCAAGGTATTTAAAATGCTTGCTTTAGTTCTTTAGTATTATTGCCCAATTACAATTGTATTTACCCTGATTGCCCTGCGAATTCGAACCGCTGCAGATTTCAGCTTAACCAAGCCGAGACCTAGACTTTGAGTTCGATTGCGCATTCTTACCCAAACTTTCTGAGCAAACAAGCAAGAGTCCGATTAAAGTGGACTAAACAGGGTTGATGTGAATGCACCCTTAGTCATCCACTCATTTAAGTCAAATATGTGGAAACAAGGAGACACCTAAAACATGCAGGACATGGGGACCTGAGGACCAGGTGTTTGAACCAATGCTTCAAAGGTCTAAGTTGAGTCTGAGGTCTTTTCCTTTTCTGACTTAAGTGTGACCTGAGTCGAAGCATCTCTGCTTCATGGATAGCACTTACAATGAAATCATATCTTTCCGACCCTCCACATAGTTCTTTCTATTGGAATGGTGGAAAATTAATGAACACAAATCGCCATGTCTGGAAAAAGACCTAATTCCTGTCTATCTGAGTAACCTGAACACTGCCTGAGATCTAAGACAGGCAAATGTTGCTGATATTCACTGAAACAGCTAGTGACAAGGAGCAGTTTCCAAGATATTTCACCACAAAATTCTCCCTTGTGTCTCATCTCATCACTTTAATCAAGAACATTCTTTTTATCCTGGTCAGGATCTTTCCTGTTGCACTTGTTCAGCAGAGTGTAGAGTAGGCAATTAATGTGAGGAGCCGAGGCAGTTTGACAGAGCCATGTGTTGTTCCTCCTGTTGGTGAACAGGCTTGGCATGTGACCTGGAACAATTCTTTCTCTCTCTGCCCTGCACCTAATTTGTCCTGTCACTCCCCTGTCATACTACGCTACATCCAACCTCAGTTCTATGCCATGCTTTTTCCAAGCTTATTTGTATTTTGATATTTTACATACTTTCTTACATTCAAATTTATTTTTTCTGCTTTTTTGATTGGTGTCAAAGGTGGGCATTTCTATTATTTCCCATAAAAGACGGCATAGATTAATATCTGAAACCTCAACATTCAACTCTTTTCATGTTTTCCTACAGCTCCTTTATCATTCTTATAAAGCTGATTTCAGACACCAGTCCTGGGCCTTATAAAACTAGACAGAAAATCTGTCAGAAGCACACTTCACTATCCTCCCTAAACCTGTGAAGGAAAACACAACACAGTATTATATTGAATGAAAAGTGTTTTTTTTTTTTACTTTTAAAAGTTATCTTTTTAATGAAATTCAGGCGATTTATTCAAATTTCAGATTTTGCACACATCCTTTGTTTGAGCTGGCATTTGGCAACAATTAAAGGTTGTTAGCATTGGATTAATGAGTTTGTAGCAATACCTTATAGTAAGGCATGTGTGTGGTAACAGTAAAAAGAAAAAAAATCCTTTTAACATGAGAAACCTCAAGATAAACTAGACTTGGTGTAAGCAGTCATTTACTTTTTGAAAATACATAGAACTCATTAAAAAAAGCAGAAGCACTGGTCCATAGTACTTCCTTTTACATTAAAGAAAGAAGTAAATAGTTATTGGGACCATATGCTCTTTTATTATCCTTACCTAAGAGAGAAACACTGCTAAAAGACAAGTCAATTGTTGTGAATGAGATTAATAATGGGGTCTAAAATCAGGGGGGCCAACACCGGATGATATTTGGTCCAACATGTAGAAAGCTCTGGACATTCTTAGGCCTGGTTCCCACACTTTTTCTGTGCTGCATGGAGGACTGGAACAACAACTCAGCAGTAGGATGAGAATGCACCCCAGAAAGTGTATTCCAGTTACCAAGGAATACAATTCTCGTGTTGAGTGCTGTAGCAGGGTGTTGGGGACTGTTTAGGACAATCCAGTCCAGTATGCCAAAAGCAAGGTCTCTGTCCACATTCTCTGCACAAAGTCAAGCTTTTTTATTGTGCGGGTTGGACTCTGCCTGACTTTGACACTCTAACCAAATCCATTTATGGTTTTCATTGACAGCTCTCCAGGTGTAGTTTTGGAAAGGGCAATGTCTGGTTTGAAAACTTTAGGGTCATGCTTATCAGATGCTGGTTTTGTTGGCAAGTTTAGGCCTTGTCTTCAATGTACACTGGAGTACTGCGAAGTTTGAAGCAGCTTGGGTGATAGGCAACTCTTCTAAAAGGGGCTTGCAGATTAAATGCAGTACCAGCTCTACTATGCTCTGAAATATATTCATTGGTATTGAGTAACCAGGGCTTTCCACTTCGACATGCACTTTGCATTGCGCACGTGGAACATGGCACCCACCTCTATGTGGAGGGGAAAATAGCTCATTTGAGCTTGAACTTTGAATGTGGTGCACTTTGATGAATATTGAAGCAACCGACAGAAGCAGGGTATATGTCAAGATGCTCCAGACGAAGCAGAAAGCAGCCAGCCAATTTGGGAAAAAACACTCACAAGATCCACACTACTCTCTTATTCACACGATCCTATCATAATTTTATGTCACTTGTTTTTTTTTTTTCCAAACAGCTTTCCTTTGTGTTTCACTGTACCAGGTTTGTTCTGTTATTAGTTTTAGCACAACCAACTAAAATTAGAGATGTTTTGAGAAAACATAACCATAATCTAACATTTAGTTTTAAAACTCCATCTCTTTTGAATTGTACTCTGCTGTGGGTGAACAGAGCACATCAAAATACTTATTCCTTTCACTTTTGTTTCACAAAAAAAGTGTCCTGTGGAAAAATGCTCTGTGAATGCTAAATTTCAGTTTGAAAGCTCTGAGTGTTTGATGCCATTGTACTTACATAGAACTGTCTTGTTTTCAAGAGCGATGGTGGGACACAGTGCAGAATGGATAGATTATCCAGGATCCAGGGACGTTATTGCGATTCAGCTTCTCTATACACATATGAAATAAAAGCCTTCCATATACTATACTAATAACCTTGCAAAACAGTAGTGAAAAGTTCTCATGCAAAGTAAGGAAAACTGTTCTTAAAATCTGGTTTCACCTTTCATATGAATTAGTGAGAACCTTTCATACAGACTAGAGAGAACATTTCACACAAACTAGCGAGAACCACGCCGATGAATGGCAGCCTCACATTTGAGTCTGCTCCAAGGTAGCGGTGGCTATTAACATAGCTCACCACCGTCAGGGTGTGAATGTGTGTGTCAATGAGTATATGGCTTTGGGGTCAATGGACTTAATAAAGCGCCATACAAGTACAAACCATTTACAGACCAGTGAGAACCTTTTAAAAAAATTTGTGAGAACCTTTCATAAAAACTAGTATGAATCTTTTATACAAACTAGTGAGAACCTTTCATACAAACTACTATGAATCTTTTATACAAACTAGTGAGAACCTTTCATGCAAACTACTGAGGACCATTAATACAAACTAGTCAAATATTTTCAATTCAATTAAAAAGGAAGGCATTTTATTTAAACAGGAAGGTGTTTAATTAAAGTGGAAGTTCTAGTTTTAAACAGAAGTTGCTCCCGTTAGCTTTGTACATATTTTGTATCAGTGATTTGCGGCCGATAAGAGCCTAGCATACTGGTGCCAGCTTCAGCTGCGATCTGAAGAGATAGTAACAAGAACTTGAACACAATGTACTTTCATTACTTTTATCTGATCCTTGGTGCATTACAGATTCAATTGTTCTTTTGTAATGCTACGAGCAATGAAGAAAATGTTGCTAGTTTTTTCAGGAGTGCCCTGCATTGCATCAAGTGTTTTCACAGGGTAGGCTCCATCAATTTCTCACAGGAAAGCATTTATAGACAGCAGCAGGATCAATACACGATCATTGTCATCATCATGGATGTCTTCAGTAGGGCAATAATTTATTCACGCTGCTTGACAAATAATAGAGCTGAAAGGAGCTAATACTGACACCCTGTGGCTCAAATCGGTACAACAGCTTGCCAATCACATGTTGCTGTTGTGAATTTTTACTTACACGGGATAGGTATATGATGTTGTATTGTGTTCTATTTCTGGTCTGCTTCCCTAACTGGTTTCCATGTTAGCAGGCCAAATACCAAATGCTGTGCTCTGTGTTGGGAACCCTGGTAAATCATATAATTGACTGAGGAACCAGGAAGCAAACACAGACTACACTCTCAACTGAATTAGTTCCGGACCGTACCTCTAGGTTTCAAAGGGGAAAAAAAACGTGTCTAAGACATTGTTGATGGAGAGGATTGATAGTTTATATGGAATGTTACTTCCATCCCAGGTGACAAAGCAGAATGATTTAGGTTGATTTTACAGTAAATATCTTACTTATAGCTCCTTCAAAGGAGCAATAAGAGACATTTCACCACTTGGTGGGGCTTGAGCATTGTCTATAGACCAAAACTAAATGTGGTATCAAGCATGACTCTTTCCACCTCCGCTCCAGCTTCAACCCGGCACCCATTCCCCTACCCGACACAGCAAAACAGCATCACCTTTCCGAGGAACATGTCTAGTGAAGAAGTAAGTAACTCATACATTTAAAAATGCTGTTAGTAAGAGAACAATTTGATCCGCTGGGTGGGTTCTCTGCGATGTTGTGCCTGGCACTTTACAGGCAGTGAGGGGCTAAGCCCTTAGTGGCAGCTGTTCACACGCACGTAAATGCATGTGCGGCCGGTCTTTTATATAAGTAAAAGACCGGAGAACAACACAAAGAGATGGTGTCTGCCGTCTACCATAATCCATCTAAAAAGATAGCTTTAGTACTTCACAAAACTATTTTTTAGTTCTTTCCATCTGAAATAATGACATTTCTCTTTCCTCCTTTAAAGCGTCCTGTCTTTATTCTTGGAAGGAGAAGAGAACTTTGAGAAATGTGAAAAATTTACTTGTTGCTTGTTTTGTTTTTTTAGGAAAAAGGGGAAATGAACAGTGCAATTACAGGTGCATGAGTGCACAATCAAATAATTGAGAGACTACAGGCTGAACTCAAAAGAGCTGTCTCAAAGGCACTTCAAAAACTTCTTTTTTTAATTTATGGGGGAACAAAGTAGATTAAACTCGTTAAATGAACAACATGTTTTTGACTGCAATATGTTTACTTGGCAATAATAGAACATGCAATCACATAATTTATTATTCAGTGGAACAATCCTGGCCTCTCCACACAAGGTGTTAAGATGCCACTTCAACTATGGCATACAGGAGTCATAGGAAATATTGGGATCCAGCCAGAGAACTTTGGATTGCCTTTGAGAGTCAGATGTGACCATGGTATGGAACATATGAAACATGTACTTGCTCGTTTCATGTTGAAAAGAATGGGATTAAACAGTGTAATTACAAGTGTTTCAGTGCACAATCAAATAATTGAGAGACTATGGGCTGAACTTAAAAGAGCTGTCTCTAGGCACTTCATAAACTTTGTTTAATTTTATGGAAGAACGAGGTATATTAGACTCGATAAATAAACATATTTTGTTTGCCTGCATTATGTGTATTTGCCAGGAATTGAACATCCAATCACGGAATGTATTAATCAAAGGAGCAATCATGGCCTCTTCACACAAGGTGGTCAGTCACCACTTCAACTATGTCATGCAGGAGTTATAAATAACATCGGAATCCAGCCTGTTATAAATTGCAGTTTTAATGATAACCATTGTGGAATTTGACCAAACATAGGCCATAACCTGAGCTTCAAACTAATAACAATGTTACTGTTCCAGATATTGATGTGACCATTAATAAAACCAGATTGAACACTGTTTAACAAGTGAATCCCCTTGAAAATGTGCAAACTTCTGTGCCTGTATTCACAAAGAATCCTAAGACTAAAAGTAGCTCTTAATCACGTCATTTTAAGAAAGAAATCTTAGAATTTCCAAAATTCCAAGATTTCTTTTTAGAATTTGACCCCAGCAAGATAAACATTATTCACAAAGCATCCTAGGCCTTAAGAGAACACCTAAAGTAAAAAAAAAAAAAAGATGTAGGTATGGTGAAGAGGACTTTTAGCAAGCCTAAGAGCTCTCCAAAGGGTTTTGGAGAAAATCCAAAAACATCCAGACAGCTTTCGTCCCCTGTTCTGCTATGAACCATGCAAACTTAATGCCAAACAGCCGGATGATCTCTTCAGGATTTGTCTGTCTCCAGAAGAGAGCAACATGAGAGCTGCTGAGGAGATGGTTGTCACACCACCCTTCACACATTTTTAAGATGCATGTGGGTGGTTTTCAATCATAGGTGTGCTTAATTGTACAAGAACAGGTAATGAAGCAGGAATCAATGGACAATGTCACATTTCTTATTATATGTACTTTATCTGCAGCACCTCTGACATTGTCTCTCCAAAATAATATAATAATATAATAATAATATATATTATTAGTATATTATTATATTATTTTGGAGAGACAATCTCAGAGGTGCTGCAGATAAAGTACATATAATAAGAAATGTGACATTGTCCATTCATTCCTGCTTTATTACCTGTTCTTGTACAATTAATCCCACCTATGATTGAAAACCACCCACATGCATCTTAAAAATGTGTGAAGGGTCCATAGGGGTTGTATTGTTTTTTATGTCTCAGAACTTAAATACTTTAATAGCTTAAAATATTACTTTCCTTGAAAAATGGACAACTGGGCAAGAGGCATGGGACACCCTGGAGAGGTCGCTAGTCCAGGGCAATACAGAAACACAGAGGACAAACAACCATGGACGCACACAGTCATACCTAAGTGCAATTTTAGAAAGACCAATTAACTGCCATGTTTTTGGACTCAGGGAGGAAGCAAGAGAAACCATGCATGCTCCATATGTTTCAGTCAGAACTTTAAAATCAGTTTAACAACATTTGTATCATTTTTTTAAGAAATATGTATTTTCTATATAATTGATCTATTTCAAATAACCAACAGAGAAGCTAACATTCATTAACAATGGAAAGGAATCGTACCCTTACATTTAATTAAACAATCATTTTACTTATACAACACTTATCAGTGTGATTCAATAAACTCTTACAGCTTGTTTTTCAGAATGCTCTCAAATTGTGACTGTATACTATCTAGAACCATTTACTCTAATTATAACCACATTGTATCAGTGTTATGGAAAAATGAAATAGACATCGAAGTGAACCAATAGTGTTACCTGTAACCAAAACCACAAAAAATAAACTCCCTAAACACAACAATGAGCCATATGCCGCACACATGAAGCAACGATGTAACCAGTCTGAGGGGCTTTTACATCATGTTTGCTCTTGTTCTTAATTTAGCTGTGATAAATCCAGGCTGCACTGTGGCAGAGTTACCAGCAGATGGCAGCTGGACACAACAGAACTGCCTCAGAGTAGCAGCGAGGGAGTTCAAACAAGCAAGTCGTAACAGATGGGGCCTGAGGCATGATGTTTTGGCTCATCATTATAAAATAAGCCCCAATAATTTTGAATTATTATTTAAACAGCTTGATGCTGATTTTAGTGATAATGTAGGATTTGCACAAACACCATCAGATGTCAGTGCTCTCACCTACTCCTTAACATTCAAAGACGTCTGATATTAATAAATTATGGTGCTGTTGCTTCAATAGGGTTCTGGTTAGAATCTAAATAAGAAACAAAGATGGATTGCTGGATGGATGAATAGAGTCAAAACTTTCTCATATTTTAACCCAACTAAAATAATTTACCCCACCACTGAACTTTACGAAACTAAAGTGTCCGTGTGAAGCCCATCCCTGACTAAACTGTATTTATTATGAAGAACATGAGATAAGATAGTTGGAATTGGATCTGACGAGGCAGAGTCAGACGTGGGCATCGCGGTGGGCAACCCCGACGTGGCATAGCTAGACGCGGGCGTCGCGGTGGGCGACCTCGACGAGGCAGAGTCAGACGTGAGCATCGCGGTGGGCGACCCCGACGAGGCAGAGCTAGATGCGGGCTTCGCGGTGGACGACCCCAGCGCCGAAGTAGCAAATTTTGAAGTGGCCAGTGGTGGAAAAGTACCCTAGAAGACAAGCGACTATCGACTAAGGGCGAAGCAGGGCCACAGGACACAGGTGTTCCAGGACTACAGGCAACGGAGGTCGCAGGACTAGAGACTACGGAGGTCGCAGGACTAGAGGCTACAGGGGTCACAGGACTAGAGGCTACAGGGGTCACAGGACTAGAGGCTACAGGGGTCACAGGACTAGAGGCTACAGAGGTCACAAGACTAGAGACTACAGAGGTCACAGGACTAGAGACTACAGAGGTCACAGGACTAGAGGTTACCGAGGCCACGGGGCTCCAAGCGACAGGAGACCACAGGGCTACAGGCTTCAGGAGACCCCGGGCTACAGGCTTCAGGAGACCCCGGGCTACAGGCTTCAGGAGACCCCGGGCTACAGGCTTCAGGAGACCCGGGCTACAGGCTTCAGGAGGCCCCGGGCTTCACGGAGCCCCGGGCTACAGGCTACAGGAAGCAGCGGACCCTCCTGGGTCCCCACGTCTCTGGTAGGCGGTGGACCCTCCTGGGTCCCCGCATCTTTGACAGACGGTGGACCCGCCTGGGTCCCCGCATCTTTGACAGGCGGTGGACCCAGGCTGGCGTGCTCTGCACCCGCATTGGACACTGGACTGGGAACTGGGTCCTGGGCTGTGGGCTGAACAGGTTCAGAGTCCTTGGCTGTGGTCTGAGCAGGAACAGAAACTTTGGCTGCGGGCTGAGCAGGAACAGAGTCTTTTGGCTGTGGTTGAACAGGAACAGAGTCTTTTGGCTGCGAGCTGAGCAGGATCTGGGTCTTTGGCTGCGAGCTGAGCAGGATTTGGGTCTTTGGCTGCGAGCTGAGCAGGATTTGGGTCTTTGGCTGCGAGCTGAGCAGGAGCTGGATCTTTGGCTGCGAGCTGAGCAGGATCTGGGTCTTTGGCTGCAGGCTGGGCAGGAAACAGGTCCTCCCTATCCCCGTAAAAGAAATCCCATAACTGGTTTTCATATTGGTTGAGGGTTGAGGTTTCCATCAACGATGAGGCAACGGAAGCTGAGGCAGAGACTACGGCGGGCTTGGCAGCAGCAGCGGTCAGATCAGCAGATGTATGCAGGAGCAACTGACGTGGAGGAGACAGAGGCAGCAGCGCTGGGAGTAGCAGCGCTGGGAGCAGCAGCTAAAGGCTTCACCCGAGGAACCAGCTAAATGTCGTGGAGGTGGTGACAGAGACAACGGGGAACGAGACGGCTTCTGCTCTGGCTCGCTGGGGCAGCCCCAACGCCGTCGGACTGACTCACCAGGGACGTGGAGGTGACGTCAGCTCCAAGCGGAGGGATCAAAGCTGTGCCAACCAGCTTAGCCTCAGGTTGAGCAGTGTGTGTGTTCCGGCATTGACGAGCCTGGCGTCTCCGTCGAGAAGAGCCGGGTGGCGAGAGAGTGGCTGCTGCTAGTGATGCGGTTGTGGGGGCAGCATCGACAGGAGCTACAGCGTCGGCAGGAACCGTAGCAGCAGCAGGAGCGAGATGAGCTGAGGCTGGATCCATGGCGGGAGCTGAGGCGGACTCGGCAGCGGCAATGGTGCAAGTGGCAGAAGTGGAGGAGGCAGCAGCGGCGGAGAACGAGGGTCTGGGAGGAAGCGTCCTGCCGAGGAGTTGAGCAACGGCAGCCTTTTTGTTCCACTCGAGCTCCTCCATCAGCCCCATCTCTTCAAACTGAGGAAGGAGCTCGGCTTGCCTTGTCCACAGCTTGCGTATCTGAGCGATCGCGCCTACCCGCCTCCACGGTGGGCTGAGCGTTGCGAGGTTCTCCAAAACGGCCCGAGACTGGGCTAAAAGTTGCTCCGCTGCGCTGTTGCTCGAGAGCAGAGCAACGTTCCTCTCGCCAGCTCCTGCATGGAGGCTCTGTGTTGGGTTCGGGTTCACGTGGTCGGTTCGTTCTGTCATGTTTTGTTATTGAACCCGAACACAACCACAACAGAGTTAAGTTTTAACAGTTTATTGAAATTTGTGGATAGTGGAGGAAGAACCAAGAGTCTGTACTGAGCTTAAGCAGGAGGATGGTGAAGGCAGGAACTGGCAAGCAGGTGGAATCAGAGCATGGAGGCAGCAGAACCAAAAGCACAGCAGAATGGAGACTTGGAACCAGGCTGGGCCAGCAGCACGACAGAATGGAGACTTGGAACCAGGTTGGACTCACAGCACGACAGAAAGGAGACTTGGAACCAGGTTGGACTCACAGCACGACAGAATGGAGGAACTATGGACTGGACGAGACTGGATGAAGTGAGCAGCAGAAACAGAGGTAAGCAGGGAAACAGAACAAACCGGCGAGGAATGACAGACTGCAGTGAGCTTAAGTAGTGAGGCTGACAGGTGTGCTGAATGCTGGATGATTAGTAGCTGACAGGTGTGGATGATTACTGAACTGGAGACTGGAGCTGTATGGAAGGTGGCAAGTGTCTAGAGTCTGTGCATGATGCAGCAGACAGGCTGGATCATGACATAGTCTGGATACACCCCAAGCTTGTTGAATCCAGCAGAAGGAAGAGACATGTTTCAAGTTTTATTGTATTTACTCACAACAACATTTAATACAAAAACATGAATACTGAAACACCAGGATGTCCTACAAAATCCCCTTTCATATTTGTCACTTAATTCATTGCTGCTGTTTGCCCAGAATACACCAAGCACTGTTGGCAACTCATATTAGTTGATATCATTAGAAATTATTTCTGGTGTGGTTTTACCACATACATGATGTAAAAGGTAAAGCATCAGAACTGTGACTTTAAGAATAATCTTGATACTTTCCATTTTGGGAAACCTCGTAGTTAGTTGTTGAGGTTAATCCGAACCATCTCTTTAGTCATGCTGCTATTGGCTTAGACTGCTAGTAGGCATAGTGGCTCTCTGTTTTTTTTTTCTGTCCATAGAAGTTATATATGGAGGGAACCATCATGTGACCTTTTCCTGGCAATAACTTCATGTTCTCTCTCAAAGTCACAAAAAAAAGTCACAGTCTCCTGTTGTCATAGAGTTAAGCCTCTCCCCGTTAATGCCCTAACAATGAGAAGTTAAACCAACCCAGCTCTCCCTCCAACAACAGCGTTCATCTCTGCCTGCCTGCCAAGTTTCTGACCTGCTTCTTGTTTTAGGATTTCCTCGCCTTGCCCTGCCCTTGCCAGACACCTAGTTGGCTTTCTGCTTTCCGGATGCCCATATTCACAAAGGTTATGAGAGTCCTCTCAGAGAGCTCTTACCTCAGCCTAAAAATTCCTGCCAAGGAGTCTTAGCTTAAGAGTGATTCAGTTAGCTGGTAAGAGTGACTCTGAGTAAGGAGACAACAGAACTTTCTATCTTAGTAAGGAGATGTCCTTGACCCTGTTGTAAGTTGTGACACTGTATTTTAAGACCTGTGATTGGTTGATAGTACAAATAAAAAAATAAAAAAATCACAGCAATGCACTAGTAATCAAATGAGATAAATTGACTGGATGCGGGCTTCGCGGTGGACGACCCCAGCGCCGAAGTAGCAAATTTTGAAGTTATTAGCAAAAGTAAATAATTGTCACACAGCATGAAAATGTCTGAATCTACTGAATTATTTAGATCCTTATCATTTTGGTTTGCTTGTTATCTTTACTCACCATATTGGTAATTTTACTACTCAATTTGTTTGATATTAATGGGCACTCACCTGTCTGCATTTTATTGTGATGGCTGATTGGCATGAAGCATTCATATTTGACAAAACACCCAACACAAAATGGAGAAAAGATGTGGAAAAACCTAAAAGGTTTAAAGGTAAATCAGTCCATGGATCATGCCGTAAATAGGCAGACTTTGAAACACATGGCCGAAGACCGTCCGTCCGTCCGTCCGTTGTCTTCCGCTTATCCGGGGTCGGGTCGCGGGGGTAGCAGCTTCAGTGGCTGGGGAGAGGGACGTCTGGGCCTCCCTACTGAAGCTGCTATGGCCGAAGACCAACGCAGCCTTTTCTCTGTGCTTCTTGGTGCTTTTACACACCTGGAAAGGAAGAAGCGCTCCATGCAACAATCAAAAGCCATAGAGGAAAAGGCATCACACAAGCAAACTTAATATGACCATTTAGGGTACTGACATTATCATGTACAATACAGAAAATTTACCTTGACCACGAACTTTGCCAAGCCCTTTATCCCTGTCACCTACCTAGCCACAGATCCTATCCAGAGTCACCACAGAACATCTCCCTGGTGTTGCCTGTGTACCCCTGCCCATAGCTGCCAGGCCTAGAGTCTTCCTCTATCTGCTTGAAGTAGCCTACATGCAGGGCACAGCCACGTCTCTGTCAAAATTTGAGGTTGTTTTGTGTTTTCCTCCATTTCAAACTCCCCTTAGCCACCACTTAACCATAAATAGCTCCACCTGCTGCTAATAATTATCAATCCATTCCACCTGGGATGTCACCTATATAAGCCTGCCTCACTAACCACTACCTGCCAGAACGTCTCTTCTCCTCTCGCTGGTAGCATGTGCTTTTCCCCAGTGTTTGTGTTGCTCAGCTTGCTTATCCTGTGGACCTGTTCTTGCTCTGCCCTCACTAGTTGGCTTGACTATAGCTCTTGTGTGTGCCACCTGCTTCATGTTGTTCCTTAGGATTCTGTGTCTCGCTCTTCCCTCGCTGGGGACTCATCAGCTGCATCTGGTCAAATCTGTCTCTGCCTGCATCGTCTAGTCAAGTCTGTCTTTACCTGTATCATCTGGTCAAATCTGTCTCTGCCTGCGTCGTCTAGTCAAATCTGTCTCTGCCTGCGTCGTCTGGTCAAGTCTGTCTTTGCCTGCATCGTCTAGTCAAATCTGTTTTTGCCTGCATCATCTGGTCAAATCTGTCTCTGCCTGCATCATCTGGTCACCTGTCTGTTCTTGTCAACGTTAATTGGTCATCTGCCTATTACTACCAACATCACCTCGTCACCCTGTCTCCTGTCGTTATCAGCCATTCCTGCCTGTTCCTCCTGGCACTTTCTTTTATTTTAAAAATAAACATTTTAAAACTCAAGCACTGTATCTGGCTAGAATATCTGGTTCCCACAATCCCACGTATTACAGTCCGGTGGCCGGCACACAATGCATTCCGGACTCAAAATCATGATGAACACCTGCCACCCAGGTTCAAGCCATGTATGACCCTATCTTATCTCATGGATTTTGCATCTCGTATTCTGCTCAATCTACTTCACAGACTAGTTCTCTGCCTTCAGCACTTTTTATTACCCATCATCATCTGTTGTGAGCAATCTGCTGTCAGCACTGCCTGTAACCTGCTCCGTTCTGGACTGTTGCCTACCGGCATCAAGTTTTTTGTTTCTCTTTTTAATAACCCTTTAAGCCGAACACCATGTCTGGTTTCAATATTGGGTTCTCAGTAAGACATTACATAGATAGGCATGGGGGAATAGTCTAAGTGGCTCTACTCATGGCAGTAGCAAGTTGGTTTTCTTGCTTGCTTTGAGACTGAATTCTGATTATCTAACTCAACAGGTCTTGTGGCAGGCCAATCGAAGGTTGGCCCAACCATCTGAAGGCACATAGGACATTACTAACTATCTAAAAAAGTAATCCAGAAAAATCACCGGAAAGCCTTTCCACCCCAACTAAACAGAAGGCTAGGAGACATGACAGAAGTACTGGCCATGGAGGAAATTTAATGCAAAGGAAAAGAGGAAAAACCAAACACTTTTTAACAGGCATTGCCTCAGCTCTTTAGGAAGTCTAGGTACTTTCAGAAATAGTAGTAGAACATGATCTGTTGAACCTTTGTGGTCCAATTCAGATTCCCGAGTTTTCAAATGCATTAGCTTCATCCAACCCTCCAAGGTTTATGTTATACCACTCCAACCCAAGCCTTTAATGGAGGTTTGCCTTTAATTATTGCACATTCTGGATCTAAAATTTATGTTCATATTGAAATTATATTTATTACAGACCTTTAATATTGCTGGAATTAAACCTTTACATGAGGTGGAGGATTGTTCCAGCTAAAAATGAAGTCTGAGACTCAATCAAAAGACAATCCTTTTTTTTATAACATTTATATTAGCTGTGTAGTCAGTTCTATCTGGAAGAAACTATCAATACTATGAGCAGTTTGAATCTCAGGTGGTGACCTTTGGAGTGTGTACTTGCAGATTGTGTGGAACAACCTTCAACAGGTAGATAACAGCTGAGCTGGAAGACTGTGTAAGGCACTGAATTAACAAACATACACTTTGTCTGATCCGGGCCAAATCTCCAACTGAAGGTAAGTACGATGTCTGTGACTCAAAAGATTTTCATCTTCTCTGCTTGTTTCTTCATATCAGAAATCTTCAGGTGCATGTTAGAAGATTGATTATGCAGAGTAAATAATATGTATCTCACCAGTTTTCCAATAAACATTTTGACAGAGCAGAAAGAATCAACTTTGACATACAGATCCAGTAGCATAGAAAATTATGTTTTTCCTAGACTTTAAACTTTCTTCACCAAATATTCCCAGGAAAAAAATGTTTTTAATTTTTGTTCAGATGACCACATTATGTTTATCTGCTTTGTCTTACTGAAAATATTTTGTTGATCATTTTTATTAATATAATATTATAAATTGGCTCAACTTTACCAGTTAGAAAAATAAAATATGGGTTTTATTTAATTTAAAATTTAGTAAATGCCAAAACATTAAAAATATGTATATTTTCTTGCATCATTTACTTGTCTATGAGCACAAATATCATATTTATTTTGTCTTTTGTGTAACTATGATTAAAGGAACAGTTTTGTAAAAAAAAAACTCTTCCCATTTCCAGAATAAAGAGGGAAAGTATCAAGCAGCTGCTGCTAATCAGGTGGATTGATTAAATGATCATTATCAATAGCTATGTTTACATGTGCATAATTCCTTGGTGGGATTGAAATGTGTTTGAAAAGAAAAAACTAATCTGAATCCATCATTTATATGGGCACAAAATCAATTAATCTGATCATGAAGTACGTTTAGATGCCCCAGCCTTTATGTTGAATAAAAACACTGTGACATGCACAATATCACTAAAAACCACAGAAGATATTGTACTTCCGTCTGTGCTGAAATAAGTGGAAAGGTGTTATTTTTAAAATTGTATTGAACAATCATGTACAAACATGGAAAACAAGCAACAAATACATATACAAAAAGTGCAGAAGTATTTTTCTTCTCAGAACCCAGAACGGATTCACACCATGTTCTGAGAGCAGCTAAGCTGTTAATGTACTCCCTAATTAAGATACAGGCTTAGCAACAAATGCTGTTGGTCTTCCTGCGTTACAGTATGATAGGGTGTCTGATGTACTGTCAGACATGTGTCATTCCTCATCCAATCAGATTAATTCATCATACCTATCAATCAAAGTCACACCCCTGGCAGCTCAGATGCACTGGTGGAAATGTCCCGCAATTTGCTCAAATGCAAACGGAGGATTAGACACCAACAGTGACAAGACAGGATAGAATAAAGCAGGAAAAGTAGATTTAAAAGCATGAATGATCTTTTGTAAAGCACCAGTCTTCCTAGGCGTGGAGGCCACACATTTTAGCCCAATAATAAAAATGAAATAGCTCAGTTTCAAACTTTACAGACCTCTGTTATCATGTTGCATGTTAGAATTCTTGACAAGATAACTAGAACAATACTGAACAAGTATGAAATGTTTGACAGGGTTAAAAATAGAATCATCAGCTTTTTAAAACTAATGGGACAGAACAGCTCAGGTTTGTATCTGAGCATATGAAAGAAACCCAAGACCTCTGGAACAATGTCCATGTTTGAAAGAAAACTAACAGTGTATCACCACAAACACATTGTACCACATGCAAAACACAGGACAGATGAAAGGATAATGATTTTGGCTTGTTTTGCAGCCACAGGGCTTGGGCCTCTTGCAGTCTTTGCGTTGACCACAAACTCCTCTGTAGAGTCAATTCAGTTTAATCAAATCATAAAGACAGACTTATTAAGTTATCTATCTAAGGAAACTCAACAGATCAAAATATTCTAGAGTCAGATTCTAGGCCATGTATCAGACAGCTGAAGTTTGACACTAACTGCGTCACCAGTGGGACAATGATCCCAAACACAGCACAAAACCTACAATAAAATTGCTGAAAAAGAGAAGATATAGCTGCAATAGTCCAGTCAAGATCAAACCTGAACCTGACTGAGTTTCTGTGATGGATCTACCAAGAGTTCAGCCAATGTAAGGAGGTTCAGACCCTCAGTATTCCCAATGACTGTACTGATAGTCATGAAAATATTATGACTGCATATTGATCAAAATAAATGACGATATATATATATATATATATATATATATATATATATATATATATATATATATATATATATGTGTGTGGATGTATTCTGAATTTTGTTCAGGTTATAGGCTGTTTTGTTAAATAAAATTGAATAAAACATAAATGAGATGATTGCGTAAGCAAGGCCTGGTGATAATTAAAGGGTTTCTTCTACACTGACAGGCATCATGGCAGGCAAGAGGTGTTCCAGACTTTCTGCTCTTCAGGTGGCGCTGATCGTTCTGCTCATCATCTTGACAGTCGTCTGTGTGTCACTGATTGTAGTGTTCGTTACCAGAAAAACAGACACAGGTAAACAAATGTGCTCTTAAAATATGTACAAGCAGCTTCCAGGCTGTTAAAAATAGGTTAGATATTCAGGGAGCAAAAATATATCATGTTGTTAGATTTTTCAAAGGGAAGTAGAAATATACAGTCAATCAATTAAAATATGATCAAAAAGTCAATTTGTTTAAGTAACCCCATTAACTAACATAACCACATTATATAAATTAGACTGATGTTTTAAAGCCCTTGTTTCTGTCAATAATTGTTTTTTTTTTATCTACATTTAATGAAAACGTGACATTTAAAATTTGATTACATGAAACAGATTTACGTGAATTTACATGAATCCAGATATGTGGATTTAATGATAAGAATGTTTACTACTTGCTTAAAAGCTGTTGTTTTCAAAAGGTACTTTTTATTTGACAATCTCATTGTAACCCATACTGAAAATGACTGTATATACATTACACCAATAAAACTATAAAACTAACTCTAAAAAAATTACACAGCTGAAACCAGATATCTACATATACTGAACATGAAGACACCTAACATTTTTTCTAAATGTCTGACAGTAGATCACACCAAGGTGTTTCTGTTTTAGGCTTGCTGGGGGAAAAAAATCTCAAATCCAGAATCATAAGACAGATATTTTTAAGCTGTCTTCAAATTCACATACATTTCCTCTGTATTTGGTTGAAGTTCCTATGTATGACATGGGTCAAACGCTTTTGGTATTCTTCCAGAAGATTCTCACAATAGTTGGCTGGAAGTTGGACCCGTTCCTCCCAACAGTGCTGGTGTAACAGTGACAGGTTTGCAAGCATCTTTGCACACACATACTTTTTATGCAACTATTGTGATAGTATCACTGTTTATTTTAAAGACCAATTTGTGCTTAGGCTTTAACCTGCTGGCTGATGTGTCAGGTTTTCCTCTCTATGACCCCAGATAACACAAACATAGCAATGGTTATTATGGTCACACACTTAAATCTTAGTTTCATCAAACCACAAGTCTTCAATAGTTAAAGTTTGTAAAATGCAACCTGGTTTATTATGTTGCTTTCAATAATTTAAGAATTTTAGTAATTCCTTCTTCGTCTCTGAAGAAGTGGCATTGCACTCCATGTCACTACAGGACATGGCAATTTGAATACTGACACTTAATATCAGCCAACATCTTTTCTTTAGCTCAAGTGTTGATGGTCATATTTTGCCCCAACTGAAATAAGCGGAAAAGTTCAGTCTCAGACAGTGATAAAAGAACAATGTAGCATGTTTCCATATTCGGTGTCTGTAAATATCTGGTTTGTATAATGGAAACACAGATTTGCTTTATTATTTAAACATGGAGGAGATTTTAGTTAAAAGTGAATTAAACATATTCACTTGAACACATCAAAGTAATCTTTTCAGTTGTCCTCCAGTTTATATTTTTATAAAGACAACGTGTATAATGTGATAGGTTCAAAATTTACCTCTCCAAGAAATTGGAAGTGTAGCATCACATAAATTTGCTACCTTTGGCTGAAGTATATCACTAATCTAAACTATGTCTGAGACTATCTGCATCCTATTGCCTGTGTAATCATTATGGACCTAGTGTAAACTAGTGTAACCATCAGCTAGTAACCACTGATCAGTCTCACAATCTGGGTGTAGTGATGGACTCAGACCTAAACTTTCAAAAGCATCTAAAGACAATTACAAAGTCTGCCTTCTATCACCTGAAGAACATTTCCAGGATTAAAGGACTAATGTCTCAGCAGTCTGCGCTGTCCAGGGTGTACCCCGCCTCTCGCCCATTGGCTGGAGATAGGCACCAGCACCCCTTGCGATCCCACAAGGGATAATAAACATGTTAGATAATGGATGGATGGGTGGATGGATGTCTCAGCAGGATCTCAAAAAACGAATACATTGCGTTTATCTTTAGTAGAATCGATTACTGCAAGGGTATCTTCTCAGGTCTGCCAAAAAAATCGATCAGACAGCTGCAGCTGATCCAGAACGCTGCTCCCTGCGTCCTGACTAAGACTAAGAATGTACAGAACATCACCCCAGTTCTAAAGTCCTTACATTGGCTCCCTGTATGTCAGAGAATAGACTTTAAAATACTTTTGTTAGTCTATAAATCCCTGAATGGCTTAGCACCTAAATACATCACAGACTTGTTATCAGAGTATCAACCTTCCAGACCACTAAGGTCTTCTGACTGAAATCTACTCTGCGTACCTAGAACCAGAACCAAGCACAGAGAAGCAGCATTTAGTTCTTATGCTCTGCTCATCTGGAGCAAACTCCAAAAGGACCGTAAAAGTGCTTAAACCCCAAGTTCCTTTAAATCAAGGTTAAAAATATATTTGTTTAAAGTTTCCTTTGAATGTTAATGTTATAGTTTGTAGTCCAACTTGTTGCTGCTACTATTCCACTGCAATGTGCTTTTCTCAGTTTTATTTTCTTATGTTCTGTTCATGTACAGCACTTTGACTTGTCTTGTTACTGAAATGTGCTATACAAATAAACTCGCCTTGCCTGTCCCTGAGTATAAGCAAAGTCATATTTAGATTATTGACAGAAGCAGAGAGCTTTATTTAATGCAGAACACCACCAGCTTTTTTTTAGGACTGTATGTTTAAGTTATTTATTGGTTGTCTTTTTGTCTATTTTGAAATCAAAACCTAAATGATAATATTTCAACCCATCTCCAGGATAAGGTCTTAATAAAAGCATAAATAGAGTCTTATAAATGTTTTGTCTTCCTGCCAGACCAGGGACCTTACCTGATAGGTGTTGGCCGAGCTGACTGCACAGGACCACCAGCTGAAATCCCTCTGGTCAGTACCAAAACTTTCAAGGTCCCCTGTGAGGCAGTTTTCTGTCCAAGTTCATAAAACAACAAAGAGAAAGCTTCAGAACTCCCAATTCCTTTAAGGAGTGTTTCGCTAACCACCAAGAGAGAACCACCAAGGGTTCCCTACAAAAAAGATGTTTTCTTTTTTCGTGTAGTTCCTCTTTATTCTCTGTGTCTGGTCAAGTTTGGGCTTGGTTGCTTTTGGGCAACATGAGGTTAACTTTTTGTAGTTTCATTGATGGCTTTACAAATTATAGTACATACTGTCAGACAGGTAAAAGGGAAACCGATTATTGTGCTTATTGGGGAAATTAAGAATCTGAAAGTTAATGAGAACTTAAACGAACGCTGTGATGCATACATAGTTAAGGCCCAGCAACTGTAGGAAAACAATCTCCGTCTGGCCGCTATCAATGCCCTCCGCTGGCTCTTTTGGATATTAAATAAGGCTGCCCCGGTCCTGGACCTTTTGCTGTTTCTGTGTGTATTTTGCTGCGTGTATAGTTGCTACAAAGAACCACCGTATTGGTGCTAAAATGCTATATTTTGTCAAACACTGTTATCTTTTGTGGCTGTAATTTATTCTAGTAAAACTACTGGGGACCTCTTTTGTCTATATGAGAGGCTGCATATTATTAAAAGTTGTTTTCTGCTGAGTCTCCTGTTAGATTTCAACACTGGAAGAAATACCTGCACTCTGTAAATGTAAAAACCTTTATGCAAAAATATTTATTTTTGCATAAATTAGACCTGAGCTAGTATAATCACTGCAGCAGTAACAATGGCAGATTGCCATACTTATAGTACAAAGTAATCAGGAAGTCCTGAATTTTTATTTTTTTTTAAAACCCTTAACACTCAGAACTTTCCTGTCCAATTCCAGACAACAGCAACACTGATAGAACAGCAAAGACACAGAGACTACTAGCAAAAACATGTCTGATGTTACAGTTTCATCCTTGTGTTGGGTCCTTATCTGTTAGTTATCAGCAGATTATCATTTAATCAGTGCCGGAAGGCTGTAACAGCAGTGTTTGGATGTTCCACTTAACTAAAGCAGGTATACAGGACCATAAGAGGAAAGTCCACAGAAGATTAATCTGCTTTGGAAAATAAAGCTCTAAAGTCTTCATCGGAGACAAGGTGCCTCTTTATCTGACTGGGTCTGTTGGACTGATAGCCTTTATGGTCACGCAGCAGCAGTCTTGCACAACACATCTCCTGAGTTAGCAGAAAAGAGCTGAGGACATACTGGAGTGTGTTCAACAGCAGGCGAGGTGTTGCAGTTCTGAAGAAATAAATAATTTCCCCCGTTAAAATCTAAGATCTCACATTCGAAGTGTAAAATAGGTGTCTCGGTTTATTAACGCCGTTTGTGTCCGAATCAAAACTATTACACACTCAAGGATGTGAGATTAACAACATTTTGACCCACTGAATAAGTCGAAGGATTCATTTATAGGAAAATTAAGGAACGAGAGGAAAAAAGCTGCAGCAGACACTCTCTGGGTGTCGTTCACGACCCGCTGAAAATTCCTCCAGGTTAAAACAACTTCCCCTACAGATTATTCCCCACATTAGGATCGTACCTGTCACTCGCCGGCGTGACGTTAGAACACAGCGTTCCGCCCAGCAGGTGCTGAGCCCATGTAGACGGGGGCAAGTAATTTTTTTTGTTCTAAGCTTGCCCAATCCCCAAGTGTCAACCATCAGTTGCCTGCTGGTCTATGAGGGAACACAGACTAAGATCAAGCTCCTCTTCCTCTATGTTCACACAGAAGTGTTTATCACTGGTGTCCTTTTAATTTTTTAAGGAGGGAGGCTTGAACTGTAACACAGCAACGCTTAGCGTTAATCTTCTGTTAACGTGGTGATATGAACATCTCCTGCCCCAACACGTTCTCCTGTGCATTTCAGATGGGTTATGCAAACCCTCAGCAGACAGCTGCAGGAATACACACACGTCTGTTCAGTAGAGCTTTCATCATCGACGACGGGAGTCGGAGAGTTGTGTTCGTCACTGCAGATGTGGGCATGATTTCTCAGAGGCTACGGCTGGAGGTGAACACACACACACACACACACACACACACACACACACACACACACACACACACACATCTACTATGCTACGAGAGATAAATGATGGAGCATCGGTCCTCCTTGCACAGCTTGTGCGATCAACGTCCCAGTACTGTGCACACTATTATCATTACTTGTCATTTGTATGTCTTAGTCAAAATTTCTCTTCTGGTGCTGTAGCACAACAATTTGTGTGACATCACAACTGATGACAATAATTGTAGTTCCTGCACAACTCCGTGTTTTTAGGTTCTACAGGCGCTGAAGGAGAAGTATGGGGACTTGTACAGACAGGATAATGTGGTTCTGAGTGGGACACACACCCACTGCGGACCGGCGGGATACTTCCAGTACACACTTTTCATGCTCACCAGTAAGGGATACATTAAAGCGTCCATGGAGCCACTGGTCAACGGCATCGTGAAGGTTTGTCTCTGTGTGCACTAGAGAGGTGTGGTCCCCGACTGATTCTGGTCGGGGTCGTATGATATAGAGTGGTGCCTTTGATGAGCAGCTTTCTGATCAGACACTCATAAAGATTATGTTTGGAAGATAGTTGGTATTTGACTCAAAGCAGCTGTTTGGTGACATCTAGTGGACGTTGTGTGAAACTGCACAAGTTAAAGCAAAAAAATAAACTTTTGAGACAACCTGAAATATTGTTGCTCTGCTTTTAAAGCATTGTTTGACTTGTAGGATAAAGATATGTTGAAAGAAAATAAACTTTTAATTTCATGATGTTTTATAATGACCATTTCTCTGTAAAGTCAGGAAAAAACATTTCCGCTATAAGCTCATGAAGGACTTTCATTTTTATTTCAGAGCATTGACATAGCCCACAGTAACATGAAACAGGGAAGGATTTACAGGCACAGAGGAGAGCTAGGCGACAGCAGTCTGAACAGAAGTCCTCACTCCTACCTGAACAACCCAGAGAAGGAAAGGCAAAGGTATGAATGGATGCAGATTAAAAAAAAAAACAAGTTGGACATTTTTGTTTTCTTCCTTTTCTCGCCTGCTTTGGTGTCCTCATTTACGATATCTTGCGTTATTATGATGAAGCTCATGTAAACTTGTAGTTGCTGATGGAGTCATTGGTCAGCACAATAGGATCAAGTGTAAATCTGTCAGCATGTGGGAAACCTACAGAACCCTAGAGCAGGTTGTGTATCCAGATAAACGATGCTACACTTGAAAACAGCTCCCCAAAACCAGTTCAAGTTCTCTTAGTGTTACCTTCTGTATTTATTCAAAGCATTTCAAAAAAATCAACTATTGCATCTGAAAACCTTAAGGTTTTCAGACTTTATCACGTTTAAAAAAAAATTGCCGACTCCAAAAGATTTGAGACCAAGAACACATTGCTGTTGTGTGAATGTGATATATGCAAAAACAAATTTCAGTCATCACATCCAAAGATGTATGGCTGCCATTTGCTGTTCCATAACGTGAAGCATTGCCTCTTCTGAAAAAGGCTGTCCCCACCGGACGTCCAGTAATCTGTCTTGTCTCGATGCACTTCTGTGTAGCACTTCCTAAATGTGCTAATGGTGACTACTGAGGTTCTTATAACGAGATGTTTGAAGGAGTAAATATTGATTAAAATATGTGTTATTGTTATAAACAGAGCTCTCAGGAGCATAGTAGCTAAGCAACTACAGAAATCATGTCAATGCAGATATTATAAATACAGTTTTATGAATGCAAACAATGTTCTAAATCTTCTCTCTCTGAATGCACTTGCACAGCTTGGCATACAGAGAAAATAAGGAAGCAAAACACACACAATTATTTGGATTAAACGTGCATGCGTGGGCAATTACATCCATCCATCCATCCATCCATCCATCCATCCATCCATCCATCCATCCATCCATCCATCCATCCATCCATCCATCCATCCATCCATCCGTGAGACCATTGTCTTCCATTTATCCACAATCAGGTTGCAGGGTCAACATTTCCATGAGGGAACCACAGACATCCCTCTCCGCAACCACCCCCTCTAGCTCATTTTGGGGGATCCCAAGGCTTTTCATGGCCAGATGGGATATATATTCCCTTCAGCGAGTTCTGGGTCTTCCCTGGAGTCTCCTTTGAGTGGGATGTGCCTGGAAAGCCTCCAAAGGAAGACTCCCTGAAGGCACCTTTAACAGATGCCCCAAACCACTTCAATTGAGTCCTTTCAGTGTAACCACGTGGTAGTTTATTGAATATTAAACTATCACAAACTATTATAAGTACTGAAGTGCATGTAACAATCACAGCATATTAAAAAATGCTAAAGATTTGCTATTAGTAGCAAGTTCTCTACCCTACGGCTAATTTCTCAGGAAAATCACATTCATTGCTATGGATTGGCATTGTTGCCATAACATAACTACAACATGGTTTTTAAATACTTACAGGCGTTGTCATCTGATTTTGTTAAAAGGATAGAATGGGGGGGGGGGTAGTGATTTTGAAAAAATATATAACTTAAACCTCTTCTATAAACATGAAAGTCCCCTCATAAAAGAGAAAAAAAATCCGAAAAACAAATATTCTGTGTCATGTGTACATCGACCTCCAACAGCTAATTAAACAATTTATAATTTTCATACACGGTGACCCAGAGTGTTAGGACACTAGATTTTAATCCTTTGTAAAAACGTGTTTTGTTGGCAGTTTTTGCTGTCTGCTGGTTTTTTTCACCTCTTTACAGGGTTTGAAGCTAGAGATTATATAGTTAGTTTTAAATGCGTCCACAGAATGTTACATGTACAAGGAGTGAAGATATTTATCGTATCACTCCTGCATGTGTCATGTCACAACATTTCTCTGCAGATTCACATGCTTTGACTGACCAAATGCCTGAATACACAATTCTGCATGTATGATAGAGACAAAGCACTGTTCTAAAAATTAAAAAGCAGATTTTTTTTCAGAATCTTATCTCTCTTTCTTACCTTTCAAAGACATTTGATCTCTCTTCATTAAGATGACAAAACTATTGCTGCACTTGCTCCATTGTTTAAGTTCCCAATACTTACAGGCATACACTTACTGTACTCTGGTGGAAGGAAATCTGCCTCTCACTTTAAGTTCTGATTCATAAATTTAACACAGTAACTGAACTAATGCAGCCAAACCGATAGGCCAGAGCTGTTTGTTGCACAGCCAATAGAGTTTAATTAAGTTGGATCTCTCCGCGAACTGCTGTGGTGGAAACAAAAGAAAGAACTCCCCAGGACCCTTAAAAGTCCTGATTCTAAAGATGTGACTGGCATATGTTCCGTGTTTGTAAGGGTCTCTGCTCGGCTAACCAATGTCACAGATGCAGAAGGGTCCCAGTATTTGTTCACTGTCCCAGTAAGGCTTTGAAAGTCGGGAAGGTGTTTTAGAGAATACGGTGTGCTTTTTAGTGGAGAAAAATGCCGTTATCACACAGAAACCGACTTTCTTCTCCGGGCAAACTCATGGGTTTTTCCTTTTATCTGTTTGTTTCACAATGCTTTAGCTTTTGAGTTTGCTCTACTTGATGTTGAGTATTTTTTTCTTGCAAGGGCTCAGAAATACTTTTTATTTATTTTTTTAAACTTATCAAATTGATCATTAGGAGGTTCTATTTATTCTTAGCACAAGTTGCTTTAAATCACCGGAGCAAACCCAGGATATGTTGAACCCGCAGAGCAATACAGAACGCTGGTTTTATTGCTCTCTATCAGTACCACTAGAGAGATCTGTCCAAATAGGAGAGTGGCCCAACTTTGCTTTATATTCATGATGTGCTGATTTAATCAACTGTTGAAGACATCTGTGGACATTATTAATGCTTGCTGCTATTAATCTTTTCAGGTATAAGTCGAACACAGACAAACAGGTATTGGTGCTGAAGTTCACAGATCTGGATGGCAATGGGATGGGTATGATCAGGTAAAGATATTTTTTTAAAAATTTAGAAGAACAAATACATAAGTTTGGATTTTTTTCTGGGAAAATTTCTTCATTCTTCTTGAAACCTAATATTAACGTGTCTAAATTTTTCATGAGCCAACTGTTTTTGGATAATCTATTAGGGTTATTGCGGGGTTATTCTGTTCAATACAACAAATCAGAACCATAACCTATGCAAATTGTATGTTAATTAGTACCTGTTTCTTTTTAAATCCATCACATATTAGTATCCAGCCTGTATCTGTGAATATATTTTAAGTCCTGCATTAGTGTCATTCACAAATATGCATTAAACAAATGCAGCAGATTTCCAAAGTTATCAGTTGGGATGTAATTTCCCACTCTATCATCCAGTTTATGCAGAACTAAAAACTGTAAAAGTGGATCCTAACCACTCTTTAGTTTTAATATTTCACTAATGTTTTGCCATCAAGTTTTACATTTCAAAAAAGATCAATATATTCTTATCTTTTTTCTTTTTAAAAAAAACAAATCTGTTAGATTTTCTTTGGTGAATGTTTCTCCAATGTCTCAAACAACATTTTACTCCCATTATCTTACAGTTTGCGTAAAATATTTTAAAGGTGGAATTTTGAACTTTGATAACATTTAATAGTAATATCATGCTTCCATGTTGACAGCTGGTTTGCTGTGCATGCTGTCAGCATGAACTACACCAATCGCATGGTGAGCAGTGACAACATGGGTTATGCCTCATACCTGCTGGAGAAGGACAAGAACCCTGGAGAGCTACCTGGACAGGTACAAGAAGGAAACTTCACTTTGTCACAATAAAGCTTTTTATTGACTTAAATCAGATGCAATTTAATGTTTGGATTGTACACTCAAAGACAAGCTCTAATCTGGTTATCCTCAGTGTTGTAAATCGATAGCCACCTAAGTTTTCAAATTTCTTAACTCTGTATGTAAATACACAAATTTCTGACCTTTTTCAGCCTTTTGTCACCACAAGTTTACCGAGGTTGTGTGAATGTGGCCTATTATCTGTCCCTAAATCAAGATTAAAAGTACCAGAGCAGTTTCAGATGCAGTCCCATGGCTACATGAGTCCACTACATCTTATCTATGTTTACTTGATATTTTGATTGATTTTATTTTAAGCCAAAATATTATGTTCTTGTGATTTTAAAGTGACTTTGCTCTGAAACGCCCAATGATTGTATCACCTTTTTGTATTTTTCAGGGAAGTTTTGTGGCTGGTTTCTCCTCCAGTAACCTTGGCGACGTCACTCCAAACACCAGAGGTCCTTATTGTGTGAACACGGGGCTGCCCTGTGACTATCTCAACAGTTCTTGTCCTGTCGGAGGGGTGAGAAAAATCACACACACACACACCATATATTAATGCACAATCATTATTGGCATCATCAGGGGGAGCACATCATGCTTTTAAATCCTTCCTTTCCACATTTACAGTAAATGTAAAATTTCAAACTGCTGTGCTTTGATCTGAAATCCACATTTCAGATCAAAGCACTGGTTTCAGATTCAGGACTTGAATTGTCTCGTTTCTGAAAAGTGCTATATAAATAAACAACAAAATATATTAAAAGGCAAAAAAGTGTGAATTTTGCATATGTACCCTTTAAGAGATGAACAGTGAGTGTGTCTCTTTCAGACTAAAATGTGTCAGGCGTTTGGGCCAGGAGATGACATGTTCGACAGCACAAGGATCATTGGACACAACATCTACCTGAAGGCCAAGGTATGCATCTGAGGAAGAGAACATTTGAGGATCACAGAAAAACTAAAAATATGTAAATTTAATTAAAAAAAAAAGTAAAACAGCAGTTTTGGACTGCATGTCTTGGATTTTATGAATCCTGGTTTGTAACATATTATATCATGTCTTCATGTCATATACTACTTACTTTTATAATGTGTTTTTATGGTTGCAGAAGTTCACAGTCAGAGAAAATATGTGCTGTACATTATTGTTTTCCTTGGGGGTAAAAGTCTGTCGGTGTGCTGCTGCCCCCTGCAGGAACTGTATGCCAATGCATCTGAAGAAGTCACTGGTCCAATTCAGTCTGCTCACCAGTGGGTCAACATGACCGATGTGACTGTTAAGATCAACGACACGCACACAGTGAGAAAGCACACTTTTATTTAGAATTATCCTGACAATTAAAAAAGTCCACAATGTGAGGCATTCATTGGAAATTTAACAATGTTGTACATGGGCAAAAATGTTACAACTCAAGCATCCTTGTCCTACAAGCATCCTTGTCCGTCTTGCAAAATGCTTTTATGGTACAGATGTTTTTTGTAGAGTTTAACAGCTAAGAACTTAAGAGTTAAGTATGTATAATCTTAAAATCTGAAGATATTCTGTTAAAGAAACTGGAGACAGCTCTTTATTTTTGGGTGATAGTAACAAACTTTGAATATGATCCGTCTGGAGTCTTAATGATCACGTGACTCATTTTACATACTTCTACATACAACTGTTTAACATTTTGTCAGCTCTTGCAGTATTTCTCTCTCTCTCTCTCTCTCTCTCTCTCTCTATATATATATATATATATATATATATATATATATATATATATATATATATATATATATATATATATATATATATATATATATATATATATATATATATATACATTTATATGTGTGTGTGTGTGTGTGTGTGTGTGTGTGTGTGTGTGTGTGTGTGTGTGTAGGTCAGTACATGTAAACCAGCTCTGGGTCACAGCTTTGGAGCAGGCACAATAGATGGGGGAGGAGACTTGAATTTCACTCAAGGTGATTATATTGCCATCTTACTGTTATTTCAAAGTCACTCTCATATGTTGCTCTTTCAGTCATGAAGCCTGTGTCTCTCATTGTGTGTGAAGGCGCTGTGGAAGGAGACCCATTCTGGGATGGGATCAGGGATACTCTGCTAGGCCCACCGTCAAATCAGACAAAGGAGTGTCATCACCCAAAACCGATCCTGCTGAGCACCGGCGAGGTGAGGCACGGCAGAAATAAGACATAAACCATGCTGATTTTTTTATTGGTATTTGCAATAGATAACCATACAGAGGATAAAAAAAGACAGATTCTGTAACTGTCATTTTTAACCTGTTGCGTATGTGAATGCTTCGCCCTCTGATTACAATGAAGACTGTCAGTGTGAGTTTTGATCTTTTCTGAGCATTTTGTCTTTGTGCTCTACAGATGAACTGGCCTCTGCCTTGGCATCCTCAGATTGTGGATGTTCAGATCATCACCATTGGATCTGTTGCTGTCATTGCTGTCCCTGGAGAAATGACGTAACAATATTTTACCTACAGTCTCACCAACAACAACAACGAAGCCTGACAATAACCTGACTTTGATGGAATCACTATTATGTTAGCATTTTCTATAACCCAGTTATTTTGTTGGCAGCCCAAGGAAAGGAGCCAGAGATTTTAGTTCCCAGAAGCCAAAGTCTAATTTATTTTTGGCTACATAAAGTTGTACAGCGTGAGGATCTATCCACAGAATGAGCATTGCCATCAGAACAAAATACATATTTATCTTCTTGGAGGAACGTGTCCCGTACCGTAGGCTGGATTTACGCAGCGCGATATAATTGGTCCTTCTGCACACATTAATTCAGGGGAATATACTAGAAAGTGTATGAGTGTTGGGTGGCAGGCCTGTATGTAAACCTACAGATAGGAGAGGGAAGACCTTGAGGATAGATTCCTGCTGTTTCGCAGCTCTGAGAAGATTGTGAGGGCAAAGAGAATTTTGTGTTGAATTCAAAGGAAGTTTCTATTAAGCATTATGAAACACATTAAATGAATTCTACCCCAGATCAACCTGTATACATCTAATATCAACTGAAACACAGTTAATAACTATTCAGTACATGTCTGATACAACTTTAAACACAAATGATCAGAAAAGATTCCATTTCTAACACTTGCTATCTGTGTTTCTGTGGGTATTTCCGCAGCACCATGTCAGGGAGAAGGCTTCGGGAAGCTGTCAAAGAGGTGAGGTGCATCAGTGACGTAAATATTGTGCAGCACATTAAGTGGCACTACTCTGAAGTCTTACCTTGTGTTGTTGCCAATCAGGAGTTGGAGTCTGTGGATACCTTCAGTAACACAGAAGTGGTGATAGCCGGACTTAGCAACGTCTACACTCATTATATAACCACCTACGAGGAGTACCAGGTACTGAGACACAAAATCCTCTGATAGTTTACATAGAACCTTATTAAATTACACTAAAAATGTTGAAGTGAATTAATTTATGAGTATTTTTCTAGTTACTTTCTGGGTGTGGCTTGAATGACCCAACAAATTTACCCCGGTTTGTTTCAGGTGCAGCGGTATGAAGGAGCATCCACCATCTATGGCCCTCACACACTGACTGCTTATCTGTCCAAGTACCGCCAACTAGCCAAAGCCATCGCCCAGGTGTGACCAGGCAAAGCATGAGTTCAATACGACACAATGGATTAATGTCATTTATCACACAGGAAGATTTATCTTCATTGTTAGTTGATTCTAAGTGTGTTATTGAAAAATGTTCTGCTTAATGTTACACTTAGAAGGACAGTACTTTATAGACTGATGGAAGGAAGCATCAGAAGCAGAGGGCCCAGATAAAGTTAGTACATAAACTTTAGTTTTAAATATAAGAAAACCAAAGGTGTAAACTGCATGTTAAGGAATTCTAAGCCCGAATAAAATGGCAAGAATTGAAGGACGGCTAAAAACTAAAGCAAGAGGTAGCTTGGAAAGCAGAAAGAGAAAAGCATGTGCACAGGTTTTCTGGTGGGTTTTTAATGTCTAAGGTTTAACAAATAGAATTTTGTGTTGTTGTTTTTTTGTCATTGTTAAAGAAAGTTCTGAAAAAAGCAGGACTGGAAACATCTATATTTCCTTGTCTGATGTGTAAAACCTTAGCAATGAATATTGAAAAAAACTAACAAAATATATATTTTTTAAAAATCCATGATGTTTCTAACAGTGATATAGTACTGATGTTTTTTGTTTTGGTGTTTTCAGGACAGAGTGTCAGAGCTGCCTGTCGGTCCTGAGCCTCCCTTCTTTACAAAAAACCTCTTTAATCTAATGGGCGCAGCAGCAGTGGACAGAAAACCTATTAATACTAGCTTTGGAGATGTTCTGGAGCAGGTTCTTCCCCTCTATAGACAGGTAGGAGGACCCCACTCACACCTGATAGGTCTCCTTCAAGGCTTCACCTTTTAGACCTGAAGCTGCTCCTGTTTCTTCACACTTGATATGCTGTTAACATGCATATGTAGATTTAATAACAATTTATTATTGGCTTCATTAAATCATCAACTCCTTAACTACTTTAGCATAAATTATTCAGCAACTCAAATGTTTAATTTCTGAGCTTCTAACTCTTGTAAGTAAAGCTTGTTTTAATTTGAAAGTGAAACAAATAATGCTTAAGAAACCCCCAGAAATGTTTAGCTTTAGCTAAAAATGATCGATAAGATGAACAAAGAAATTTGCCAACATGGGACCCAGAAGACTGTTTATTATCCTAAAGTTAAATCTACATGTAAACAGATTACATACACTGTTGTTTTTATGTAAAATTGTAAACAAAACAATTTATTTATTTTGTAGGGCGATGTCGTCTCAGTCACATTCGTAGCAGGAAATCCTCGACATTCAGGAGATATTGTAAGGAGAGAGTTTTCATGTATCTATTTTTTTTTATACCCTGTTGGTTTTTACTCATTTGGATTGTTGTAAAATTCTGTTTCATCCTTGCTGACCTACCTGTTTTCCTTCGTTGTAGAGTGATAAAACATTCGTCACAGTGGAGATTTATGAAAACAGAACAGAAACCTGGAAGGTTGTTTACAATGATGCATCATGGGAGACCAGGTTGGTTAACCTGCAAATTCTGTGGTGAACAAAGAGATAAAAACTATGTGATTAACATAATTTTTAGACAAAAGCCCACTCACCATAATGTATGCACTACACTCCTTAGGGGGGAGATTTGATCACAGATTATTTTATTCCTCAGGTTCTGTGGGTATTTTTCTCGTAATCTGATTTCTGAGCTGTTTAGCTTTTTTTTGTTCATACATCTACGTGACATTTTAAATGTGATCCCGATGCACATGACTAGCTGAGATGTTAAGAACTGTGTAATTTTCCTGCCATGCCACTAGAAGGCGGTGCGTTCTTAAAAAGGCACCACAACTAAGGCGTATCGCGCATTGTGCTGGTGCTACGGCATAAACACACGTGTTTTTTTTTTTCCCTGTCTACATGACAAAAGAGACCAGGGTGTTTTTAAAATGCAACATTTTGGAACCCGTTTTCAAATTGTGCTGTTTTCAGAGAAGACACTCCGTTGCGATGTACATGCACAGGAGAAAGGCAACAAAACCTTAATGTTTTCACAGAAAAACTTTGTTACGTAAACATGGCCTAAGACAAGAACCTACTGGTCTTGTTGCCTAAGTTTTTACAAACCTTGAGGCAAAACTTAACCCCAGTTGTAATTTCTACAGGTTTCACTGGCTGAAGGGTCCGGGTCGACAGAATAATGCCACAGTTGAATGGCACATCCCCCCCTCAGCTCCCGTTGGCTCCTACAGGATCCGACACTTTGGACATTACAAAGAGCTGAAAGACCTGAGACCCATCATCAAACCATATGAAGGCTCATCAGATGTCTTCACAGTCATGTCCAGCTACTATTATCACTCACAGAACTTACCTGTCCACGACCACAATTCCTGATCACAGAAGAGCAGATTAGCTCAAAGAACTTCTACCAAAGTGTAAGATTTGTTCCATTAGGACTTCAGAAAATGTCAATCTGGATTTAAAGAATGAGCCACAACAAAATTGAAAACTGTAAATTCTGCAAAAGTATGTTTCTATGTAATAGAGTTTCACGCATAAATAAATTGCTTTGCATTTTGGTGTTTTGCCTTTGATCTTAAGTCTTTTCTGTAGTATTTCCATACAAATATCCCACATCTCATGTGTCCTATTTCTTCTCAGCAGCGTTTTGGGCCTCCCATGTGTATGTTTTCTTGTCTCTTTTGAGACTATTTTGTCTCAGCACATGTTCTTCCTGTTTCTTGTCTAGTCCTCGTTACTAGGCCTCAGCTGAAGATTTAACTGAATTAAAAATGCCAAACTCATATTTATAGCAAAAATATTTATTTTAAACTTGTCTGTATAGAAATGTCTCAGCCCGGCCAGGATTATACATTACAGGGACAATATTAATCATCACAGCAGCATGAATAAGGTCACCACATCAACACTGACGTGCATTCAGCAGTTTAAGGAAGTCAGCAGACAACTGAACCTCAGTCAAGTCGAACACGCTTCATCAGAGATATCGAGGTTACAGAAGACTACGAAGGTTTCTCTGTACATGACGGAACCCACAAGCTTGAGTATGATTATTTTACATCATATCAACACATGCTTTTCATCAATGAGGGAGTGGATTTGAACTTTTGAACATGTGATGCTCGGCATGTTGTTGTTTTTTTAAGTCGGCTGTCAAATTCATCATCATCATCAAAAAAAAAAAAAAAAACTCTCAGGAAATGGATTGTTGGTACTTTTGTTCTCCGACTTTACTCGGCACAGAAGAGTAAAAAAATAATCGTGGCTCAGTCTGGATGTTACTGAAGCAATGACATTACTGACGAGACGTTTGACAGTTGAGCCCTGCAGCCTGTGGAAGCCCTTTTCTACAACTCACACATTCACAGATTATATACACATATCTGTCAGCACTCTTTTCCCAAACTACTGAAACTCTTTTTCTGTTCAGGATCCATATGGAAAAATAAAACTTACCGGAGCAACAACATCAGTTTGCATATTGGCCTTTGGGTGAAAATGATTTTCCCTTATTAACTTTAAAGTGCTCAGAAGTAATTAAAGATGCTTCTCTCTTCATCTGGGAGTCGCATTAAACACTCTGAAAGATGAATGTCCCACTGCACCTAAAGTGACGTTACAGGTAGATTAATGATGCTGAAGTCAGAGACTCCAGCCTACTTCTCGGAAACAATCTCCAGGACATATAGCAACAAACATTTTATTCAACTGTAATTGAACAACTAAATATATTTCTAATCTTTTGGTTCAACTTTATATTGGGAAGTGGCTTTTAAGGATTAAAACAAATCCTTGCCATGGAATATTCTTCCCTACGCTGACATTATAGATTGTTCTCATGATTGAATCACAGTATCATATTTTTTCAATTAACATGGTGATTATTAAAGGCACAAATGTCAAACAACATTTCAAAAATATAAATGTAAAAACTATTGTGGCTTCACAGTCCAATAATCTTAAATATTCATATAACTGTCTGGAGTGTGTTGGAATTTAACTGAAGGCACACCTCCTATTTCTTTTTTTATTTAAAACAAATATTTTTTTAAATAAATGTTTCCCAGTCACCAGTCTTTTGTTGATGCCATGTCTTTGCTATAACACTCCTCTTACATTGTTTTTATCAATGATCTGTGTTGCTCTGCCTTATGAAAAGCTTGTTTGCCTATCCACTATACTCCTAGATCCTGTGATGCGTTTGACTGATTATTTTTGAAAACTTCCAGTCTGGCTTTTTTTTTTTTTTTTTTTTTGCATATAAAAAAAAAGGTCTCTTAGTGAGCAGAAACTGGTAGGAAACATCAGGGAACATCAGCATTTACATATTAAATCGGATATTATCACACCAGGCCCTTCATCTTTTAAAGATTGGGGGATGATCTAATGAGATGGACTGTCATTAGGAACAGCAGCATTTTTATCTGCGTGGTCAACTCCACCGCTACAGACAGAAACAGTGGTAAGTATATAATTCAGCACAGTATTCATTTCATCATTAACATGCTTCTGAATTACTAATAAAACATTAGTTGTGCATTAGACTGCTTTTGAATTATAATATCCTTCTGCCTGTTGAGATGGAATGGAAAGACCAGGGTGTCTCATGCAAATTACTATGAATCATAAAAGGACGTAATTATTTTACTTGCTGTTTTCTACTCAAGATCTGACTAGATGTGCTCTTAGTAGAGCTGTTTATCCTTTTAGAAGCCAACATTTTCTTCTCTCGTCTGTCTGTCGTAGCCAAACACAAGTGGAGGGAGGAATTTCCTTCCATTATTTAAGGTTTACAAATTTAAGATTTAAGAGCACACCTTCAGGGGTTTAGGCGGTGACTTAAACTTCTATTCTTCAACCCATTCGTTTTGATTCCTCATCTGATGGTAACCAATAAAAAAAAATCCATGCATGAGGAATCATCCCCACACCAGCGGAAGCCACGGTTTAAGCTTTGTCTTATTACAGGCGTAACTACAAAAAGCAGGTATTTCCAGACATGTCTGAGATAATAACGGACACGATTTATGCTGTGTGATAATTGTAAAAGATAAAAACCAGACATTTCCAAACACAAACCGTTTTGCCGCAGCTGCGGTCATCATAGTGAAAGTAGCCAACATATTCAATCTTTCAGCAGCACAGGCAGGAGTAAGGTGGATCTAAATGACTCAATTTCTTTGTAAAGGTTTGTTGTCTTTATGTG
Organism: Fundulus heteroclitus; assembly: GCF_011125445.2. NCBI lineage: Eukaryota > Metazoa > Chordata > Actinopteri > Cyprinodontiformes > Fundulidae > Fundulus > Fundulus heteroclitus. The sequence goes on from NC_046370.1 coordinate 22,735,104, forward strand.
GCAAAACAAAATGAAGCCTCTCAACCATCTGCTTTTCATTGTTTGCAACCCTCATCACAAATCCAAGTGTGCTCAGACTGTTTCAATCTTTATAAAAAATATATTTATGTCTGAGACGGAAGGAATGTTTGTTAGTGTTTAACTGGGCCCAGACTGGAGCAGGAATCAGTCAGACTGAAACTTCATTCATGTTGAACTGGGACCAAACGGGAGCAAAACTTAGTCCGGGTATTTTGACTGATCAGCTTCAGGGCAGTTTAAGAGGACGGGTGGGGGGGGTGACTCACACCGGAAACATCAAACACGAAGTCAGACAGTTGAGACAGACAACGGACTTAAGCCGACACGTTTAACACTTCAAACACACTTTAGCCTTATGAGGACAACCTGTTAACCACATTATAAACAGGTTTTCCATCAATCATGGTCATGGTGGACAAATACTGGTAATATTGTGGACACAACTCTGTGAACACGCGTGGGAATTCGTGTCAGTCATTGACATGGTGGAATGTTGCTGAGGGATAAATGACGCTGGAGATGGATTCTGCACTTGTCCAACATGTTGGACCAATATCAGACAGTGCAAAGGTGAATACGACTGACTACCTGAAACATGTTTGAAAGACATTTGTCAGAGGAGCCATGTCAGAAGCATGTCGGAACACACCAGAATCACAGCTATCTTTAAGATATATGTAACGGTCCTGTCTGACATTTGGCACTAATTTAAAAATCTGATACAGTTTTTTCTTAGTTTACATCTGTGTTCTGTGTCTTCAGGGCGTTTTGGTGACATCCTGTTTGCTAAGCAGGACCTCCAGCAGCCTCAGTTTAGCTTTGAGCTGTTTGTATTCCTGGTACTCTTCCTTTATTGGAGTGCGGTCCTCTTTTTGGCAGACTCTGTTGGGGAAAACCAGTCATCAAAATCAGGATTGTCAAGAAAACAGAGGGCGCGGACAAATCTAGATGCTGAATTTGATCTTTTCCAATATAGGCAAAACCATTTTTACCAATAAAACTGTCTGGCAATGGTTTTGACGGTGATTACTTGTTTATGATGTCTTTTTTTGTGATCATTTGGAGTCAGTATAAAAGTAAAGACTTGATTAGTTGCACATCCATAGTTGCTTGTGATATAAACATTTGCAGCTTAGCTTAGCTTACATACCGCCCAGTCTGATGGTAAAACTCATCCTCAAACTCCCTCAGAACTTTCCTCCGGATTTTCTTCTCAGCTCTGGTTTGCCGCAAACACTCCAGCAGCTGAGACCTAATCCAGCGGGAGAACAAAAAGTGTTAAGAGATGTTCAGTTCCAGTGTAATGTAAAACGAGAAGATTGCAGACTTAATGCAGCTGCGGCGGTGATCCTGTGCAGACCTGGAAGCCTCATGCAAGTTGGCGGTGGTGAGAGCAGCCTGCGGACGGACGGCTTTCACTTCATCTATGGGGGACACGAAGGCCGGGTCACTCTCCCGGTCGCTGTCCTCTTCGCTGGCTGATGGCCACGTCCCTCTGCAAGGAGGAGGAACTAGAACATCACTGACCAACGAGGAGCTCAGAGATTCTTCATCCGAACCCTCCTCTTCCTCCTGAGGGACAGAAACAGAAAATTGTTTAACACCATCCCTTTTCCAAACCAACTGCATTTTACAGAGGTGGATAAATCAAGCTTCAGAAAGTAAAAAAACGTGCCTCGTTTTCTTTCATCCTGTTCACTTAACCAGGGGATTTTAATTTTAAACAGTTGTCCTGGGCTATGCTGGGGAGCTGGAAATGCAAATGGTTGGAACTAATCTCTCTACAGGAGCGACATGGGTAGCATAGTCATCTTGCAATCGGAAGGTTCTGGGTTTGATTCCTTTTTTCCCCTGTCACATGTTAATGTGCGCCTGGGCAAGGCACTTAACCCCAATTTGTGTGCTTGTTAGTGGGTGTGATTGATAATTATTACTTATTTTATTTTTAAGCGCACACAGACTGTGAAGGAATATCTGCTATTACATAAAATATATATTTTGTCAGTCTCTGTGATGGACTGAGAACCCGTCAAGGGATTGCCCAGGACGCACTAAACCATAACCATGGGAGACAGGCAGCTGAATTTGAGGAAAACTCACACTCAGGTAGCAAAACAGCAGCTCAGATGTACAAAAAAAAATAATCTACAAAGTCATACAGTTTTTAATATCTGGGAGGCTGTCTGCAGTGAGCGTGAATTTTCACTTATACATGTTAGTTTTTTTTCTTTTAGCGTGCATGCAGTCCTAAAAAGCTGTAAAGGTGTATTTACACCAGGATAGTCCTTAGGTCTGCTTGTTTGATCCAGAACAAAAGCAGACTTTTTTTTTCTTTGTTTAGCGTGGTTTCCTTTTACATTGCACTTTTTTCAAAAGAACTACAACTTATAACAAATAGAAATTTTACCTCCCAGCAGCTCCTCTGTTCTGCATATTTGTGCTGTTTTTACAGCTGCCAAATCATTGTGAACTCATTCATCGCAGGTTTCAAGACATTTCATTTCTACTTTTGGAACAGTATGCAGGAACGCATCTTGCAAGACGACAAAGTCCCATCAGCGTTGCTAAGCAACAGGTACTATGGTCGCTGCTTTGGTGGCATGTTAAGTCCAAAGAGACGTATCTTTCTTGTTGTTGGTTTGGATCGAGGCCAGAAGGAAACTGCACCAGAATCTGTTTGGAAGCAGACCAAGACCACTTCAAAAAATGTGTCTCGGTCCGGTTGTTTCGTCCAGACCAGGGTTCGCTTGAGTGTATTCACACCTGCACAAAAGGTCCAGACCAAGAGGGGAACAAACTCTAAACTGTTTAAATTGGACCAAATGTGGCAGGTGTGAATGCAGCCTAAATCTGTACATAGCCCTGATTCTGACCCATACATTTTGTTTACATTTAGATAAAGAAAGACAGTTTAATCTAAATGGTGTTTTAATCCAGATGTTTATATACCCTAGACAAAAAATAAATCACTTTTTTTCTCACTTTCTGACAAAAATGAGAAAACACCTTTCCTGTTTTAGGTCAGTTGTGTCAGTTTATGTTTCTATGTCGAAATGTAAGAATATTAGGGTAAATATATTGTAAACTTTTAACTTTGAAAATAGTAAAAAATATTCAAAGTTTCTTTTGTATTTTTTAAAAACAATTGTGTGAGGACTCATAGGTCCTTGTGGAGACCAAAGACTGGTCCCCACATGGAAAAGACATGTTCTTGGGCTGGGTGTTAGGTTTAAGACTAAGGTGTAACTTGAGTTTTGGTAAGGTTTAGGCATGTACTGATGGTGGGTTAGGGTTAGGCCATAGAAAGTCTTGAAAATGAATGGAAGTCAATCCAAGGTCCTCAGAAAGTATGTAAAACGCGGATGTCCGTGTGCGCAAGCGTGCATGTGTGTGTGTGTTTCTCACTATTGTGGTGATGGTTGGGCTGGCACACAATAACCGTTTGATCATCTGGTAACGGTCATACAGAGGCTTCACTAGGTTCTTTTCCTGTTTCGTTCCCTGATGGACAAAAAAAGATAAACCTCTGAAACCTTTTGCAATGAATTACAGATTTTACTCAGCACTTATATACAAACTGCTGTAAAGGCATGCTCATAAAATATCCGAGACAGGGGAAACGTTTCTGTTGGGGCCTTACCGGTTGGCCGTGAACGCTCTCGAAGTACAGGAGACATTTTTGCAGTGTAATCTTCTCCAGAACCATCTGCGCCTGCGTCATCTCCTGTACACCAACATGAACAGACAGGAAATTAAACTGGAGGTCTGCAGCTTCTGTTTACAGTAACGATTCAGACGGCCTGCAGGTGAACACAAACCTTTATGTTGTCAGGGAGACCGAGAGACTGTCTCTTTTCTCTCAGCCGCCTGAACAGAGATTCCACAGTTTCTTCCAGAGATGGTTTGTGGTCTGACGTCCCCTGGTGACCAGAACCCGATCTGCAGATTGACAGTAAAGAACCCGAAGGGACACAAAATATTCGTTAAAATTGTTTATGTTTGTTTACATGTTAACCGTAATACACCTTTATTTTTTTACTTTTGATTGATTAAATGTACAAATCCTGACAATGCTCAGTAAACATGTTCTACTCTGTCTGAATAAATATTCCAGAAAACATTGGCAGATAACACGTCCGTCCAGAACTGTTATGTTTAGTGTGGATGTACTCAGTACAACCTGCAGGTGTCACTGGTTTCCGTCTCCTTCGACTCAAACACCGACTGTCGAAGTCTCATCTCTGCAGAAGGAAGGCAATCACAACAGAGCAAATAGTGTAAACCTTAGTTCTGATGTGGATGTGCATTATTAGCAAAGTAATAAAAACTGTAGCTGCTGTAATAATTTGATTGTGTCCCACGAGCTTGTTTTTTAAATCTATCCATTTTGTTTTCAAGATTTCAAAAAAGCTAAGATTAACAAGTTATTTTATCCTAAAGTAGTATCCATGACCGTCTGAGTCTCTGAGGAGCAAAGATGTTGAGGTGATTTTCCGATTTGACAACAAATGTGTGAGAAAATTGCTGAATTGGCTAATTGCCAAAGATCCTCACTGGAAAACTGAGAAAGAGTTTACAGATTTTTTCATCTACACAACAGAATATCTTGAAAACACCTGAGGAACCTGGGAAGATTTCAGGGAGCAGCCTAAGCTCTGCTCCCCCTAGAAATCAATGTGTCTACAAACATCATTCATCCACAGCTGATGGAACCAAATGGTGCACGGTTTATATTTTCCAGCTCTAAATCACAGACTTATATTCACAAGCTTTACTTTGCTAAAATGAAGCCTGGTTTCTCAAAAGTAGAGTCAGCTTTTCTGGCCCTTTAAGAAACCTGAGACGGTCATGTTCTCAGGGTATTTGAGTTTTGGTTTTCTTTTGTGTTCATGTTTTTATTATTTCCTTGTTTAATTTGCTTTGGTGTTTAATTTCTTGATCTATTCTTGTGTTCTGTTTTGTTGAATTTATTTTCCTCAATTCAGCATCAATCATTTTCCTTTAGTGAGAAGTCTCTGTGTGTGTCCAGCCTCCGTTTGTGTTAGTTATGCTGCATGCCATTTGCAATTGTAAATCAGAAATCCTGGCCTCTGATAGGAAGAATCAACTGGAACATTTTCCCACTTGGAAAGTCAGTAAAAGATTTTAAGGCCGATTGTCAGATCCAATATGCCAGCTCATCAGATCATGTCAATGTAACATGTCAATGGTACATGTAACTGCTTCAATTCTGAACAAAACAAATCAAAAGTGGTGTTTTCATGTGGAAAGTCCAGCTGACAATGACGTTCATAAGAGGTACTACAAACAAAACTACAGGTTTTACTGGCCGTCACCATATTGGCATCCTAACCTTTTGTTTTTATTTTGGAATCCTGATTCTGACTTTGTTCACTGGAACACTGTTTACTTTGGTTTACCCCATTACCAGCTCCTATTTAAGTAAATGGAATGCAGCACAAGTCTCCCTCCCTCAGCCACCTTGCCTTCACTCTGCCTCACCTGTTCCATATTTCCTCTGATTAGCTCAGAGGAAATATGAGCTAATCAATAATTCTCCAGCCCTGCAACGTATATAAGCTCACTGTTTTGTTTGTTCACCACTGGATTCTTCTGTTAAACTGCAATTTGCTCCATTGCTCCATTTCTCTGCCTGTTTCTCCTACGCCAGCCATGTTTTGTTCCCTTCATGTCAAAATTGTAGGTTTTGTTTATTTTATTATCAAGGACTATTCACTTTATCTCTCTGTCTTTCGTTCAGCGTGCATTTGGGTCCATGTTAAACCATGTTTTTCGAAAAAGGAGCATCCAGCCTGTTGTCACCAACTATTAGCATTGAGGCAGAGAATTTTAGCAGTGATCTCAGGATAAGATGTGTTGCTTTCATTTTCCTGGGACATCCATGCATTTTTCAACAGGTCAATAGAAAAAACACGTTTCAAACCTATTCAAATGGCCTAACTGAGGAAGAAGTGACAATTCCCAACTGTTGGACATCTTCACACATATATGCAAGAATAGTGTGGAATCCTCTAGGGCAGCATTACGATTAGTTAGAAACAATAGGAACATTATAAACTCAGAAAACATTGCACTGAACCAACTGTTTATGGAATATGCTGCAGACTGAAAAGGAGAAATGGACGGATATTATGGGCAGAAAGATTTTATAATTAACTACATTGTGTTTATTTGCCGTGTTTATGTTTATTAAAACCATTGCACCTTTATAATAGTAAATGCTAATGTTTTATATTTAGATCAGTTTCTTTTTATAAACTGGAACGGAACTCAAGACATTGGTTGTATTTTACCTTTTAGCTGTTTGCGAGCTTTTGCCAGCTCACTCATCACTCTGACCATCTCTGGGTTCGAGTATTTATCATTGTGAGATGGCTGAAAAACACACACAACGGAGACAGGGTATTAAAATAAACTCACAAATTTAAATTAGTCTAAAACATCTATAATAACAACGGATATCCAAGACACCAACAATCAATCACTAAAGTTTACCTGTAAGTTGAGAGTGGATGTTTTTGACATTGCTGATATGGGAAGTTGTGCAGGCATTCAAAAGGGGGACAAATGAGCAGCAGAAAATATAACAGCTGTGACAAGAGCAAGTTTTCTACTGCTTTTATCCACATGCAATCATTGGGAAGTTGGAACCCCCGTGTGTTGAATAGGTTTCCCTAGCTTGCTGGTAATTTCATTGATGTCTTCATTTTGTTTGCATGTTAAAATAATTTGTTCTTTTTGGCCTGCTGTGCTAGATAGATAGATAGATAGATAGATAGATAGATAGATAGATAGATAGATAGATAGATAGATAGATAGATAGATAGATAGATAGATAGATAGATAGATAGATAGATAGATAGATAGATAGATAGATAGATAGATAGATAGATAGATAGATAGATAGATAGATAGATAGACAAGAAATATTGACAAGTATGCATTTTGCTGCATTTCCTATTGCAGGTGATATGGAAATTTATCCTGTAAATCAAGGTGGAGCAGCAAAAAACCAAAAGGAGCCTTTTAACTGGTTTAGGCGACCTCATCATATGACAGTGGAGGTGCAGATTTACCTTGAAGTTCATTTCTTGCTCGAACTGATCCTCAAACTTGCGAACCCTCTTCTTCAGGCTTTGAATGTGTCGGGTGAGGAAAGGGATGGATGTGGGACACTCATCCTCTGAAACATCAGTCCTGTCCCCGAGTCTCCTGCACCTGCAGGCCAGTAGTTAAAGTAAGGATTTATTGGTTTCCACTGAGTCTTTCTGCAGAACATCTTCTACAAGCCAGAGCCTCAAATGTAAATCGGATTTTATGTATCGCTTTCTGTCCAACTTCAACCCTCGGTGGTTCACTCAGCTTTCTACCCTTCCTACAATGAAATTCTCTAGAGTCAACCTTTTGGATACTGTTCTTTTAGGGAGTGGATTATCAAAACATACAAATAATTTATGATCTCTGCATCTTTTAGCAGAACACAAAGTCAAATTAGTTGGTAAACAGATGATACTGAGAGAGTCTAGTGAGACATGGCAACCACCAACTGGGTCATAAACACACTTTGACCCTCTGCCTCCAGCTTTGGCTCTAAGAATGAAATAGGCAAATAATGGATGGTTATATAAGATGCATTAAAGAGGCAGACATATCGAGGTCAAACTGAAAGCACTCCATCAAGCTGAAAACGTTTTGACCCAATTTCTTTAAAATTCTCTCTACAAATCCCGTAACACTATGCTTGGCATGGTTTAGTCTAAAAAACTTTCGAACCCACCAGTATAATACGTCCTAAACAGTGGTATTGCCTATTAGTGCAAATCAGAGCCTGAATAAGCCTAGAGTGGATATAAAAAGTCTAAACACTACCATTAAAACAACACACTTTTGTGATGGTAAAAAACATCAGATAAATATTTTGTTTCATCACAAAACAGGACAGGTCCAGACTGCAATGATCAGGTAAGTCTGCAGTAAAGATCACCGTCGCTTCATTTAGGACTTGTACAAGTCTAGAGTCATGAAAGGGCCACTGCAGATCCCAAACACGCTGGATACGAACTTTTTAGACTTATAACGTCAGCGCTATATGGAAAACCCAGCCACTACAGAAACAGTTTCATTCCCCCAGCTGTCAATCTGATGAACACAACGGACACCTTACAGCCTGACCAGTTAGCTACATTAATGCGTACTCTATACCAAATATCTGTACGCTGTGAGTGCCGGAGCCAAAGTCAAGTTCTTTAATTCTGCTCACAATCAAGGCCAAATTAAGACAATTCTTATTTTGAAACCCAAACCCAACACAAATATTTGGACCAAAGTATCCAAACGTAATCTCAAGAGTAATCCACACACAACCACATCTAGAAAAGCCAAATCCAGCTCTAGACTCAAAGAAGACCAATAAACTACGAGGACAGAGCCACCCTTGGGTCAACACAATGCATTGTGTTTCCAATAGCAGGTAAATCTCCCGCTCATATCTGGAAGTAGCTAAACTGGACGGACGCCAGGGTCAATAATTCACAAATCCAGTCAAATTCTAAATCCTGTCCTAGGTCTGCGAAACTCTGAGTCCTTAATACTTCACGACCAACAACAACTAAATCTAGTCGTTCAATAGTAGAGAAACTGATCGTGCTCTGAGTGCACCAAATCAAATTCTATATTAAAATCGTAACCCCTAATTCAGGAGCTTCTCATCACCAAGTACCCTAAGCTCTGCAGAAATGTGCTTATGACACGTTCCTTTAAACCAGGGGTCTCAAACTGCAGGCCAGTGTCTTGCCACTGATTGAGCACACCTGAATCAAGCAGCTAAAAACTCTAATCTAAAAGATACAAGACACCCGCCCTCGAGGACTGGAGTTTGTTAACCCTGTTTCAAACCACCGTAATACATCAAGCATGCAAGACAATGGCAAATGACACAAGGCTTAGGACGCTCACAGGATGTATTGCTGGCTGCAGGGTGGCGATGGAGCCGTATCTGGGTCAGAGTTGAACCTCAGGCTGGGGCTGCAGCAGCGTGGAGAAGGCAGGGGACTGGGGAGTCCCGCCAGCAGCTGGAGGAGAGCTCCGCCTCCTCCCTCTGATCCATCTCCACCTCCCACCTCAAATCCAGGGATGCTCCTCTGTGGGGAATGGTGAGGACTCGGGGACGACACCCCATCCGAGACCAGGGGCTGTTGGCTGGGATGGATAGAAGCCAACGGCTGATGTCTGGGAGGTTGTGCAGGTCTGGTCAGGACTGTCAGGAGCTCTGCTGAACACACACAACAAACTGATGGACTCACATTGACTCATTTGTCATGTATATTTTATTGGATCGCAACCGTTTCCCAGTGTTTTCAATCATTAACTAGTTGCAAACATGTTCCCACGGAATAAGCTGATCTTCTGTGGTTACCAGTGTCAGTATAAGTTGTGCACAGACCGTAAATACTCATCAAATTCTAACAGAGAGCGGCTTGAGCGAAGCAAGCAGTGTGGATGAAAGAAGAGGAGCCGAAGGAGGTCAGTGTGCTTCACAGAGTTTTACTTCTGTGGCTATAAATAGCTCATCGCTTAGGGGAGGTGGGAGGCTGAAAACACACTGGCATCCACGCACCCACACGTCGATAGAAGCAGGAAGGAGCTGATTCATCAGAAACAGACGGCAATCTCAAACCAGTTAAATCTACCGAGAAGGAGCTTATGAAGGAAAACGTCTGACCTGCACACACACAGAGAGAGAGACGGACCGACAGACAGGTGAGAACGGAGGCAGGCACGGGAGATAAAACGAAACGGAAAAAAAAAAAAAAAACAGGCAGGGGAGGGCTGACGGGGAAGACATGGGGAGAGAGACAGACAGTTGAGGACATACGGGTGGGGGCAGGGACAGAAAGGTGATGGCGGTCGAACGGGCACACAGTTGTAAACATACTGATAAACAAGGACAGGCTGTGGCAAGGACAGAAAGGTGAGGATAAACATGTGGGGGCATCCACAGAACAGTAAGGAGAGTCAGAGACAGAAACAGACATGTGGGGGCAGAGAGAGAGAGAGAGAGAGAGAGAGAGGGAGAGAGAGACAGGTGTACCTGGTGGGTGGTTTTCATCCGATGGGGCTCTGTGGCAGAGAGCAGTGGTCCTTCCATCTTTCCCACCTAGCTCGGCAGGGACACAGGGGCTCTTCTGGTCCTTGCTGCCCAGGGCAGAGGGGCTTTCCTCCGGGGACGGCCCCTGTGAGGACCCCCCCTCTACATCCAAAGCCTGGAGCTTAAGCAGGGAACTCTGCAGGCAGAAACAGAACATGCCAATACACTGATCTAGCGATAAACCAGGTCCCAAGAGGAATGTGTCCAGTGCAGACAGCTGTCCTGTCCCTGAGATGGATCCAAATCTTAGTCCGGTCCCGGCCCCTGGATCTTTACATGTTGAGGGGGCAGGAAGATCTGCTGGTAGCTGCTCTGAAAATAATCATGTGCCCCAAATGAAAGGATGACTCACTCAGCCTTTAATCCACGAATTAGCCTCATCCCTGTAGTCAGCAAGCTGTATAGAGGTTTTAAATATAATTTATGCCTGCTCTCAGCTTGGTGCTCCAGGTGTGAGTCTGTTCCTGAATAAAAAATCCGCAGCGTGGATAATATTCTCCTGATCCCGTCCTCCTGTGCTTGGCGGCGAGTGTTCCAGAATTAGCCTGCACCGATCAGACCTAGCTCAGCAGGACGCTTTTTTTGAATTCTCTGCCTGTCGTTTTGCACGTTCACTGATGATGATGATGATGGTGATGATGCAATGGTCTCCTCCCTTCCTCCTTCTCTCTCTCTCTCCCTCACTGTATGCGTGCCTCTCTCGTCTCCCCTCCCTCCCCGGTTGGATTACTCATCCTCAGTCTTGCGAGGAAGAGGAGGGAGGAGGAGGAGGAGGAGGAGGAGGAGGATGGAGATGTTTGCCTCCGTCAGGATTAGAGACGCGTGGGGAGCATCTCTCTATCTGATGGTGAGGTTTTTCCCGCATCAGAGGGGGAGGGGCCGGCTGCTGGCGTCATCGTCTCATTCATAAAAGTGCAGGATGAAGGTAGAGGAGCAGAAGGAGGAGGGGGATGGAGGGACATCCTTCGTCACAGAGTCAGTGAAAGCTGCTGCACACAAACATCCTCCTCTTCATCAGTGATACCAGGAAAACCTTCCAGGTGTGACAATGTTTTTAGGGTTTGCATTGGATGTAAATAAACTGATATGGTTTAAAGTCTGAGACACCGGTCATGAAACTGGATTTTTGTATTAAGGCATAATAATACTGATGAACACATGGTGCTGATGGAAAAAGCCCTGTGTCCAGGAGACGCTCAGTCAAACTGCAATGGTTTAATCATAAATCAGGTCACGTTTCCTATTGTCACGACGGTGTTGTGAATAACACTGTTCTGCTCACGGTGCTGCAGCTCACAAAATAACTATAAATGTAAATTTGACTGCAGAAAGACGTTAGACGATGTCCGACAAAAACGACTCAGATCAAATTAAAATATGGAGTCAGAAAATAAATAACTTTCATTGTGTCCCATTTATAATCTTACAATTGAGATCTATGCCTAAATGCTGCGTTTCAAGAGACTCGGAAATGGAAAAATCTAAATTCAGGTTTGAACACTTTTATATGAATACAGGTGAAGTTTTTCAATTTATCAATTACAGTTGCAAAATTCATTTTGTAAATTTGCACTGACCACCTTAATAAGTGACAAATACAAAAGCATCAACAATTTTCCGAGTATTTTATTTTTTTTAGTTAAGTCAAACCTTGCCTCAAACTAACTAGAGACAAAAACTTCTAATTACTTTGATGTTTTTTTTTTTTTGTACTGCACCAGACAGAGAACCCAATAATTCAGCCAGACGTGGTGTTGCACTTAAAAGGTTTATTGACTATAAAACAAATAAAAGCGAGAAGCTGGAAGGTGATAGGAGGAGACGGATAGTGTTGACAGCAGACAGTACATGGTAAGAGATGACGAGCTCAGTGAGCAGGAAGCAGAGAGCGGGTCCATGAGATGGACAGGTGTCAAACACGGCGGAAGACAGGCCCAAAAGGGCTAGACAGTCCAAGTCATGACCAGCTGTTTTTTTCTTGTTTCCAAAACAAGAACAACTGGCCAGAAGAGGCAGTGCAAACAAATGCTAGATAACTGCTCACTCAAGGCTTGAAGTTGATCTGGCTCTGGAAGGCAGGTAGAAATGGGCAGAGTCACAGGTGAAACCCATGAAGATAATCAGGATCAGTGCAGGTGAAGCTGCTCCTACAAATCAGGTGTTATTTTAATATTTTTAATGTCCACATTTTAAAGCCATGTGAGCCACCGTCAGACTGAAGATGCAGGAACACAGTACCTGCTAAAGGAAACAAGCTGATGGAGTGTGATTGGAGCAAGATATGGAGGAATGGGAGGAGGAAGCTGTGCAGGGTTTTAAAGATCCCAAACCTGAAGCAATCAACTTGTACCTTGGTCTCAAGCAATGGCCTGGTAGAGAAGCATCAACTTGGAGAGTTGTGTGTGTGTGTTCTTGTACTTGCAGCTGCGTGTGAAGAACACTTTTGCGTATTTTCCTAGGATAGTGAGCCCTTTAATGTAAAGTGAGGAGCTTTTTTCGGTCCTCACTTTTTTCTGGGCTAGGGGTTAGGTTTGGGGCGAAGTTATCAGGGTAAGGGCATAGAAAGGGTTGAAAATGAATGGAAGTCAATGAAAGTCAAGTCATGGTCTTCCCTTTATCTTTTAAACAAGTGTGTGTGTGTGTGTGTGTGTGTGTGTGTGTGTGTGTGTGTGTGTGTGTGTGTGTGTGTGTGTGTGTGTGTGTGAGTGTGTGAGTGAGTGAGTGACAAAAGAATGTGCCTCAGTTTAGTCTTGAGCATTTTATTTTCCAAACATATCGGTAGAGTTTGGCATCAGGTTTCGGTTTCTAACAGTCAGACTCATAAAGGTTATCTGGACTAGAAGACAGAACTTTTCCTCAGCTACAATCGCAACATTATATTAAATCTATAGAAACGGCAGGAACATTCCTTAATATACAAATAAATCGCCCATGAACACAAAAAGGTATCACTGAAATATACACATCTTTTTCCGTGTGGTCCAAACTAAACCTTAATAGTCAAACACGACCTCACTGACCTTGAGCGTCACATGATTTCATCATGTCAGTGAATACAGGATGCCCACAGCTGACTGGCTGCTCACAAATAAAAAGATAAAAAAAGTATCTTTATATTTCACCTTTATGACTAAATACCCTCTGATGGTGCAAACCACACACCGTTACCACTGTTGCCATGCAGAGATATCACACCACTGATTATTTTACAAAAATAGTGCATTAAAGTCTGACTGATGATACAAAAGCTTCATACAAAATGCACACAGCTGTTCACTCTTAAAAATGGCACAAAATACAGAGACCGGAAATACTTATTTGAGAAGATAAACATCAAAACTGCATATTTGTTGCAACCCTTTCACTTCAACTCTGTTAACATGCAAAGGTCATCCATGATACCAGATTTAATTAAATCCCTGTCTGAGTTGTAGTAAAATTTTGACTTTCCCAAAAAAAAAAAAGAAAAAGGCAGGGCTGCAAATGCTAACAAACTGCTAAGAAACCTTCCTTGTTGCACATTTAGCTGATCAATCAGAAACTGTTTCACCAGAAAAATATCAAACCTTCTCACCGACGTCCTTCAATATGAGTTCAACATAACGTCAATCTGCAGCAGAAATCTTGAGCTGCATAAGGAAGTTATAGGAGTTGACAGTCCAGCATCGTGTAAGCAGTGATATCAAGTGGCACAAAGTGAAAACTACAGTCATCCATGCAGATCGAAATGTCTGCGGAGTTAAAGAAGGAGTTCGACAGTTTGCTTCATTTCGGTCGAAGACCAGAGCCGCATCAAATCCGATGTTAAAAGCTTTCACATAACCCCCACATCACAGTTAGGCACAGAGGGCAAAAAAATATCTATATTTAAAGTTTCCCAGGCACAATGAGAAAATCACAGAGGTAACATTTAACCACCAGATGGCAGCAAACACTGTGATGATTCTGAGATGCATGCGAGAAGACCAATGGTTTTCATTTCTTGTTTTAATACCTGATCAGTGGAACGTTTCAGGCTTAACTGTTGTCAGTGTGATCCTATTTATACATTTATACAGCTGTTTACTCCCCCAGTAGCAGACAATCAGGAAGGAAACTCCCAACCAGTCTGGAATGAAGGCGGTAAAACGCCTTCAGGGGCCAGGAAAGCATTATGGATGTTAGTATGAGCTGCTGACTGGGAGATTGCATTGACTCGATGATTTTTCTCTCGGAGCTCCATGAATTTCCAGTTCTCAGCCGGAGATTATGCCTTCATTCAGGGATTTTCTGCACAGGAGCTGTACCAGAGCGTCAGTGGAATTCTGCTGACTTTAGAACCAGCAGGATTTAAATCATTGATCGTTATCATCAAGGAAATCCTTCAATGGTTAGATCTGCACTGACCATGCACAACCCCCCAAACAATCACCTGATGAGGAACGAATACATGGAAGTGCCTGTGGATGTTGGAAGTACTGATGAATGACGCCAAATATCTGTTTCATGCTGCAGCTCAAAGATTCGCAGCATACAGACAGAGATAGAATGAAGTTTTAAATCATAACTATTGAAGTCATTGTCAACGTTTTTAAGTTTTTAGGAAGTTGGGCAAAAGGGAGTCATGAGTCATGACTAAAGGCATCAAGGTGGCTGTAAGGAAGTCATTCCTGCCACTGGGCTGTTGTATATACCTTGACTCTCAGTCAGAGAGCTGAATCTAACCTCGCTGGGGAAAACGCTTCAGAAAGTTCTTCCTACAAAGCGGAGAGTGCCAGATTAACATTCTCCTGTTTCGTCTGTCCTTGAACAGATTAACTGCTGTTGTCAAATTGGCTATATTTCAGTGTTTCATTGATGATTAGGTCTTCAGTTATGTTTTATCAATATGTAACATAGGCTCTCAGCCTTTGGGCAGTGTTGGACTTTGGAGGTTAATAAGGCTGCAGTTTTCAGACTTCTTGGAGAAAAATGTTGCGATGCTCTAAAACAAGGGGTCGCCAACCTTTTTGAAACAGAGAGCTACTTCATTGGTATTGTGTCATACGAAGAGCTGACCTTTAACTTCTCTGATCTCAGTCCATCTACCACTGTATGATGATTTAGAAACTGCTGGAAGGTTAGCAGTTTCTAATGATCATATTTAAAATGTTTGTTTTTTCCTTTCTTGTGATTCTGACCCAAAGTCAGATCTGATTATCAGTTTTTTTTCCATATCAAAACACATTTAACTTCATGTTTAAAGTTTTTAAAAATGTATTCTTTATCCCCTTTTTTGTGAGACGCCTGCCTTGTATCTCTTCGGGAAATACCGATGCAAAAAGTACGTAAATACATGTTTCTTTGGGGCTTTTTAATCACAACTTTTCATATTTTCAGTCTGTTAGAAACTTAAAGTTCAGAAAAAATTGTTTAAATTAATAATTTTTAAAATGTAATAAATCAATTAAATTTGAAATAATGACATTTAATAATAGGAAAATAAATATTACAATAATACTAAACTTTTTGTATATAAGAAGTGTATTTTAAAACTTATTTATTTATTAAAGATGATAAGTTAAATAAATTATACTTCCTAGGACAAATAGGTTAAAAAGTTTCATTGGTGAGAGAGAAAAAAACAATAATAAAAGTCGAGATGTATTGTGAGTAACATCTGAGAGCGTTTTGACCTCTTCGAGATGTGTCCTCATTTCCATTACATTTCATTGGAAGCCGATTATTATTTAGGTTCTGGCAGCTTTCTGAGGGGATTTTTAGCAGCAGATGGAAATACTGAAAATGGCACGTTATAAACCGCAAACTGAAGAATGGCAACATTTGCGGCTGGATCAGTTTGTTTCTTGCAAAAATATTTGGGACAGAATGTCTTGCAGCGAAAAAGTGCTGTTAAAAAAAAAACACGGTGATCCAGGAGCTGATGGAAGAAGTTCCTCAAAGTTCCTCTGCAGCCAAACATAAAACTCATATTCATATAGAACCTCAGTAGTATTCTGTTTGGTTAAACCATTCAACATTTCCAACAACTTCCAAGAACCAGAGGAGAATCAAGAAAGTGAAGCCCCAGAGAACAAACCCCCATCTCTGGACTTTGAGCTCCTTCATCGTTTAGCTCTGTCTGAACGAATCCGCCGGATCAGATTAATCTTCCAGAGATCCGTCCTCATTTGCTTCTGGTAACACTTTGAGCTCCAGTCGTTTAACGACCCAAGTTTTGCCTAGTGGGTCTTCATCCTTAATGCCGCATTAGAGAGGCCGACTCAGTTTAAAAGTCGTAGTCCCATCCTGAGTTATCATCAGGGGGCGGCTCGTCCATGTCTTCTGGAAAACTGTCAAAGTTACTGGTGTCGATTGGAGAGGACACCTGGAAAGAAAAACACAAAATAAAACTTAGGGTATGAAAAAAAAATCTAAATATTAAGATCACTTCCCAAGGGGTTTGAACTTCCTGTCCACCTACCTTCGGTGTGATGGGCGGAGTCAGAGTTCCTTTTCTCAGTCCCTCCCAGTTAAACCCTTCGAACCACCTGAACACACAAACTCTCATTAACGTTAAGGTGATTCAAAGGAAATCAGAGAAAACCATCTCAGCTCACTCACTTGTGCTTCTGGATATCTTTTACTCCATTTTTCAGATTCCCGAGTCTCTCCGATGGACTATCCCTGCGGACACAACCGAGAGACAGTTAAACAGCTGAAATGAAGCCGGAGTTGGTGAATTATGCTGTAGGAAACCGTGTCCCCTACCTGCAGAGCTTCTTGATGAGGTTGGCTGCATTCTTGGTGATCTTCTCGGGGAACTCAATCATGTCAATGCCTCTCAGGATGA
This sequence comes from Fundulus heteroclitus, assembly GCF_011125445.2. Lineage (NCBI taxonomy): Eukaryota > Metazoa > Chordata > Actinopteri > Cyprinodontiformes > Fundulidae > Fundulus > Fundulus heteroclitus. Next base: position 22,752,104 of record NC_046370.1, read on the forward strand.
CGTTGTAAGTTTTCATTGGATCAGGTCCTGAGAACGGAGGACTGCAGACCCAAAATGGACAATGCAGAACTCAAAGTGGTACAATTTGGATTTCCTCAACCTCAGGTGCGTGCATCCTTACCTGCCGGTCAGCAGCTCATACATCAGGATTCCTAGAGACCAGTAGTCTGCTGACACATCGTGACCTTTGTTCAAGATGATCTCCGGCGCAACATACTCCGGCGTTCCACAGAACGTCCAGGTTTTCTTACACAATCCGATCTTCTTTGCAAAGCCAAAATCCACCTGAAAACCGGCAAAACGGGTCACAGTTTGATTTTACTTCTTTAGACAAAAATATCAGGTCCATTCAAATAAATTTGATGGTAATAAGGTTTAAGATTATTGGAGCGTATTTGCCTTCAAGATCTAGATCCAACAGATTTAGTTTATGTGTCCAGAATGGTGAGAGCTTCATGAGCATAACAAACCAAATCACTTAATCACAGGTATTTGCTTGCTGATAGTGGACGTACCAGCTTGGCATATCCCCGGCTGTCCAGGATCAGGTTCTCAGGTTTCAGGTCTCTGTAGATGATGCCTTTGGCATGCAGGTAGGCAAATGCCTCAACCACGCAGCCCGTGTAGAACCGAGTGGTTAAGTCATCAAATGAACCTCTGGAACCAACAAAGATGCAGGTAATTATTCATCTGTTTGGAGATCTGAGACATTTTATACCTATCAAGTTCTTTATCGGACCATTCAAATGTTTAAAATATAAATATATTTTTAACGAAGTGTAATTAAATATATGCAGATGGGTTTTATAAATATTCAGTTTACATAAACTTCAGTTATATCATAAAAAATGTATTGATATGTAATTATCATCTTGAGTAACATATACCTCATTCAAATAACCAAAAACTGTGGAATAAGTTTTTCTAATAAATCATACTATATAAACACATAATAACAGAATAAATAAATTATTTGTTTTACAAAAAATATAATGAAAATGTGTTTTTCTACATTTGTGGTTAGTTTAAATGTGCTGTGATTTTTAAAGTAATTGTACAGAAACAAAATGAATTGAATAAATTATATAATTATAACTATACATAAAGTACATTATAACTATACACATTATGTTATCACTCATACAAAATAAAAATAAAAAAAAACTGAAAAAAATTAAGAATTTTACAGTTTACACATTTACGCTAATAACATCTAAAAGCTTTTTATGAAGAAATAAAATGGTCAGAAAATATATTACTGATTATAAAAAGGGTTAATGGAAGTTCACATTAGCTTATATCATTTAGTGATTAATGATAATAAAGTTAAGAGAAACGTTAGTCAAGCAGGGATGAAATTGTCATCCCCTTTTATTTGGGTCTCATGCAGCATTTTTACACAAGTTGTAAAATGAAGAGAGCCATGCAGCCGTTTTATCAACTGGTTGCAGCTTCTTCTGGGTGACGAGCCTACCTGTCTCTCAGAATAGTCCACAGCTCTCCACCCAGACACGCCTCCAACAGCATGTATAGATATTTGCTGTCTTTAAAGGTCCGGTACAACCTGAGCATCAAGAATACAAAGTCAAACGGCACACTTTTTTAAACGTTTTACATATGAGACTAGTACGTTTTCTCTTAACCCTTTTCTTTTCTTCATAATTTATCTCGTGAAACACAAAGACTCAGAGGGTCCTGACCTGACGATGAAGTCTGAGTGTGCTTCGGTCATGATGTGTTTCTCTGCACGGATGTGCTCCTGTTGCCTCGTGTCCACGATGTGACGCTTCTTCAGAATCTTCATGGCAAATGTTTTGGCCTCTTCGTTCTTCAGCTGCACCTGAACAAACACAGACTGTTTCAGTCTTGTGTGTCATGTGTTTTATACTGTAGAACAGTAAAGATATAGCACCTATCTATTAATACCAAACCTCATAATTTGGTACCATTCTAACATGTGTTTTTGTTGCCATGTCTGAAAATTAGCAGCCGGAGTTGCTTTCTAAAGTGCTCCACACCACAATAGTGCAGGAACTGATTAAAAAAAAAATAGGCGTGTTGTTTGTTAATCATCGCACAGAAAAACGTTCAGCTTCATCTGAGAAGGTGAGGAAAGACTACAGACTTAGTTTTGCTACTATACAGCAGTGGTAAAAATGCCACCTGGTACTTAAACCTCCCAAAGGAAAGGAAGACTGGGTGTGAGATGACAAAAACAGACAAGACTAAAAATGTTTTGTCTATTTCTCCTAGACAACAATAAGATCGTCAGACCAAAGTGAGATTGAAGCCTGTTTCTCTTGTGGCTAAAATACGTCCCAAGAGCAACAAGTAGAGCAAGTTTCAATTTGGTCTCAATGTGAGTTTAATGAGATATCGCAATAAGGGGTCCTTTACTGCTCTTTAAAATCGTATATCTCTTTTTGAACTTAAGATGAGACACTGGAGAGGTCTCTGTATGAACTCATGTTGTCTCATGTCAGTCTCCATTCATTCATCATTAGGCAAGAAAGGCATGCTAAATCTCAGCCTAGTCTCAGTGTGAGTTTAAAGTAACATCTCAACAAGATTTTATCTATTTACTTTTAAGTTATTCTACCACATGTCACTTTTTGACCTCAGGTAGAGAAAGCAGGGATGTCTCTGAATGAATTCATCTTGTACTCATCCAGTTTCAACATACGTAAGCATACGTATATATATATATATATATATATATATATATATATATATATATATATATATATATATATATATATATATATATATATATATATATATATATATATGTCTGTGTTATTATTGAAATAGTAATGTCTGTAATTAGTTAACAAGGTATGTTTAAAAATGTTCGGAAGAAACTAGTCGTGATTTGAGTATATTGCTGCTTTTTAGTAATGTGGACCTTAAAATGATGTTTTCCCATTCAGTGTTCAAATCAACTGATACCATAATTAACAGAATACTGTAATAGCTGTGTTGTAAATATAAAAGGCTGATGCAACATTGATAACATTGATATAACTTTGTGATAATTACTGGTGTGTCGTGGGCGACTGTGGCTTGATGGGTTGATGCCACATGTCGTTGTGCCCCTGGGCAAGGCACTTAACCCCAAACTGCCTACCGAGCTGCGTCTTGGTGTATGGGGAGTGTTGGCCTAGTGGTTAGTGCAGCGCGCTTGCACTCAGAGAAGGATGCAAGTACCCGGTTCAATCCCCAGCGCCTGCACTTTGGGTCCCTGAGCAAGACCCTTAACCCCAGATTGCTCCCCGGGCACCGCACATGGTAGCCCACTACTCCCCAAGGGTGATGAAAGTTAAAAGCAGAGAACAAATTTTGTTGTAATGTAAGTTTCAATGACAATAAAGATGATATTACTATTACTAAACTTATTTCATTGGGAATGCTTGAGTGGAGATGTGCACAGTTTTGTACTTTAATTGTAATTACTAGTTTCACCTGCACAAGCAAAATGCAGATAATTCTGTGCACCAACTAAAATTCTGCCCATGGCTATTATATTTTTATTTATTGATCGTTTTCTCATTGGCAGTGTGTGTTTATTTTCAGTTGATTTTAATACTTCACTATTCTACTTTTTGATGTCCAAATATTAGCACACTGTTTTAGCTTCATAAAGTAGATGCTAGGAAATTAATATTATTGTTAATATCATTAGCAAAGTAATTTCCATTTTTATTTTTATTTCATTCTCTCAATAATGAATATAAATAATTTATATAACAGCTAAAAGAAATTGAGGATAAAAACTTATTGTGGTCAAAGACAAATGCAACCAAGTATTTAGCATTTGGTTTTTGCCGTTGTGAGAGATTCATGTCATATTGTGATTAACAAGTTCTGTTACACCCTGATATTCAGACCAGTCAGTTCTGTGAAGGCACTTTCAGCTTTTGAACAGCTGTTTTATTGGACTCTCAGCCATTACATTTTCATCACTTTATAACAATGAGATTAGCTCTAATGATGGTTTAGTCCTCTTTTTTGTTCCCTGAACTTCCTTACTCTAAAAAAACTACATTAGAGAGTTACACCTCAGCTTTAAATCCCCACATAAAGTGCACTTTCTCTGCATGCGTTAACATAATCCTTTTCTGAGTTCTGGTTCTGCTTCAGTACAGCCAGAATTGCAGAACTGAGTCTGGCCTATCTTGTTTTAGATTAAACTGTTGCTTTCTTGTTTTTTTTAGAAACCTTTTGTCATGGTTTAAGTTGTCTGGCCTCTTTCTTGTTTTTTAGTTCACCCAGCTCTCCCTCCCACAGCCATTAGTCACACCTGTTGGTAATCAGTCAGATGCATTTCACCTCCTAGTCTCCCTATTTAAACCTCCCTCTGCCTCACTTTAGTGCTGGTCCGTCTTCTGAATCATCCACTCCATGCCAGTCCTCGTCCTCGCCTTGGAAGGTCGATTTCTGTTTTCAGATTTAAGGTTAGTTTGCCTCGTTGAAAGACTTTGTGCCTCACCGTTGTTCCTGGGAAGTTCTGCTCTGTGTTCTAGTGTCCCCAGTGATTTGTTAAACTGACTAGCCGCTCTGAGAAGGCTCTGCTCAGTGCCACCCCACTCAGCGTTGTTGGACTCTCTCTCTCCTGGCCGTCAGCCCCTGCCTTCACCCGCACCCCTGAGCCGTTGTATTCCTGCACCTCTGGTTACATCTTCCATCAGTCATCTACCCTTCAATAAACCTCTCAAACTTTTGTCCTGTGTGTGTTCTGAGTTCATCAATAAACAAATCCTGACAGTACGGACCAGCCAAAGGATGAACTCAGACACCACATGGAACTTACCTGCAGGGGCTGACACCCCGGAGATCCGCGCATACCTGGACATGTGCGAACGCCTGAGGAAAGAGAGGTACGCCAGGATGGCTTCTGCCCAGGACCCTGCGCCGCCGATCAAGGCCGACTCCACTCCCCAGGTGTTCTACGTGGGCGTTGTTGCCGCTACCCCAGGGCACGAGAAGAGAAGCCGCAGATCCCTTCGTCGCCTATGTCATCACCTCTATGACTCGCAGCTGGCTCCCCGAGTAAAGCTCAATGTTCCATCCATCAGAGCCCCACATGTCGAGGAGGACCAGCTGTGGAGCTTCTATTACGGTGACCGGGACGACCTTCTTCCCCGTGGGCCTGCAGCCACCCCTCTGACAGCCTCTGTACCCCCGTCTGGCTCCTCCCGGCTAGGACGCCGGGCACTCCGACGCTTTAAGGCCTCCGAAGACTCGCTTCCGCTCAGGTCCCGTGAGGGGGTTCAGGAGGACCCGCCCTCTGAAGCCTGTAGCCCGGCAGCGTCCGAGGTAGCTGAAGAGATGGTTCCGCCTCCACCCGAAAACTCCACTCTGCCGGCCACTGTAAGCTCCACTCTGCCGGCCACCGTAGGCTCCGCTCTGCCGGCCTCTGAAGGCTCCGCTCTGCCGGCCTCTGAAGGCTTCGCTCTGCCGGCCGCTGAAAGCTCCGCTCCGCCGGCCGACGTAGGCTCCGCTCTGCCGGCCACCGCTGAAAGCTCCGCTCTGCCGGCCACCGTAAGCTCTGCTCTGCCGGCCACCGTAAGCTCCGCTCTGCCGGCCACCGCAAGCTTCGCTCTGCCGGCCTCTGAAGGCTTCGCTCTGCCGGCCGCTGAAAGCTCCGCTCCGCCGGCCGACGCAGATCAGCCCGAGGCCTCCGAGGAAGCCGCCCTGCCTCAGGCCGAGGTCTCCGAGGGAGCCGCCCTGCCTCAGGCCGAGGCCTCCGAGGGAGTAGTTTCGCCTCAGGCCGAGGCCTCCGAGGGAGTAGTTTCGCCTCAGGCCGAGGCCTCCGAGGGAGTAGTTTCGCCTCAGGCCGAGGCCTCCGAGGGAGTAGTTTCGCCTCAGGATGAGGCCTCCGAGGGAGTAGTTTCGCCTCAGGATGAGGCCTCCGAGGGAGTAGTTTCGCCTCAGGATGAGGCCTCCGAGGGAGTAGTTTCGCCTCAGGATGAGGCCTCCGAGGGAGTAGTTTCGCCTCAGGATGAGGCCTCCGAGGGAGTAGTTTCGCCTCAGCATGAGGCCTCCGAGGGAGTAGTTTCGCCTCAGGATGAGGCCTCCGAGGGAGTAGTTTCGCCTCAGGATGAGGCCTTAGTTGATGCTACTCCTATTTCTAGTTCGCCGTGCCGGGGTCGTCCTCCACGACGCCCGCACCAGACTTTCCTGTTCGGCCGGAGCCAAAGACTGCGGACTCCGGGCCGCTCGACTTTGCCTCGTCGGGGCCGCCCACCACGGCGACCGCCTCTGACTTTCCTGCTCGGCCGGAGCCGCAGATTGCGGACTCCGGGCCGCTCGTCTTTGCCACGTCGGGGCCGTCCACCACGGCGCCCGCCTTTGACTTTTCTGTTCGGCCGGAGCTGCCGACCGCGGTCTCCAGGCCGCTTGACTTTGCCTCGTCAGGGCCGCCCTCCTCAAGGGCTTAGTCGGGCGATGCTGCTCCGCCGCCTGCCTCGTCCAGGACGACCTCCACGAGAACTCTTGCGGCTTAGCAGCCGTCTTTGCCTACGCCCTTAAGGCCAGTGCTTTCTGTTTTATTTTGTCTAAGCTCGGCTTTAGTTTTGATTGATTTAGAATTCCTCAGTTTAGAATTATTTAGGGGGTTCTTTGTTTTCTTAGAGTACTTAGTCTCTGTTTTGCTTTGTTTTTTCCTGCTCTGTTTTAGGAGTCTAGATTTTGCCTTAGTTTTCTAGGTTTGCTCAGCCTTGTCATTTTAGCTTTAGCTCTCTGGTTGTCCCGTTAGTGTACTTGTTCAAGTCCTAGTTTTTCGTGTTTTTTCCTTCATTCGTAGTTAGCTTTAGTTTCATTTTCTGCTTTAGTGTTTGTTTTGATTTAATGGTTAGCTTTAGTTTTGTGGTGTTATCCCTGCTCTAGTTTTGCCCTTATTTTCTAGTTCTTGGTTTGATTCTTTATTTTTGTCCTGCGCTCTTAGTTTCCAGCGCTCCTTAGGTTTTAGCGCTCGTTTAGATTTCTGACCCCTGGTCCTGAGCCGTTTCATGCTCCTTAGCTTTGGCTGGTTCGAGCTTCCTTGGTTTTTGTTTTGGCCTCTTAGTTCCTTAGTCCCCTGGCGTGTTAGGACGCCTTCTGTTTCTCGGTTCCCCGGCGTATTAGGACGCCCTCTGTTTCTCGGTTCTCTGGCGTGTTAGGACGCCCTCTGATTCTCGGTTCCCCGGCGTGTTAGGACGCCCTCTGATTTTCGGTTCCCCTGGCGTGTTAGGACGCCCTCTGTTTCTCGGTTCCCCGGCGTATTAGGACGCCCTCTGTTTCTCGGTTCTCTGGCGTGTTAGAACGCCTTTGTATCCTGGTTTTTAGATTTCAGGGCTCCCCTGGTGTGTGTTAGGACGCCCTTTGTTCTCGGTTCCCCGGCGTGTTAGGACGCCCTTTGTTCTCGGTTCCCCGGCATGTTAGGATGCCCTCGGCTCCCCGGCGTGTTAGTACGCCCTCCGTTCTTGTTCCCTGGCGTTTAGATGTTCCTGCTTCCCTCACGCCCCGGCGTTCTTTTTCCTTGCGCCCCGGCGTTTTCCTCGCGTCCCGGTGTTTTCTTTCCTCGCGCCCCGGCGTTCTCCCCACGCCCCGGCGTTCTCTTCCCCAAGCCCCGGCGTTTCCCTCACGCCCCGGCGGGTTTTCCCCTGGCGTTTCTGTACACCAGTCGTGTTCCAGCAGGAGTTGTGGAGCCTTGGTGTTTTCGTACGCTTATTCTTCCCTCTGGTGTTGTCGTACGCTTGTTCTTCCCTCTGGCGTTGTCGTACGCCTGTTCTTCCCTTAGGCGTTAAGTACGCCCGTTCCTTCCCTTAGGCGTTAAGTACGCCCGTGCTTTCCCTTTGGCGTTAAGTACGTCCGTTCTTTCCCTCTTGGCGTTTTCGTACGCCTATATTTTCCCCTTGGCGCTGTCATGCGTCTGTTTTGCCTCGGCGTTTCCCTCACGCCCCGGCAAACTTCTCCCTTACGCCCCGGCGGTTCCCTCACGCCCCGGCAATCTCGTCCCTTGGGCCCCAGCGCTCCTCTCACGCTCCAGCGTTGTGTTTCCTTGGCGTTTCCACACGCCCGTTCCTTGGCGTTTCCACACGCCCGTTCCTTGGCGTTTTCGCACGCCCGTTCCTTTTCCCCGGTGTCTCTGTACGTTAGTTGTGCTCCAGCGTTTTCTTGCGCTGTTGAGCTCTAACGTGTCAGTCCGCCTGTTCTTTCCCCCTTGGCGTTTCATACGCCCGTTCCTTCCGTAGGCATTTCTGTACGCCCGTTGCCTTCCTTAGCGCTGCCGTTGGTCCATCCCTTCCCTTTGGCGCTGTCGTGCGCCCGTTCCTTCCCTTTGGCGCTGTCGTGCGCCCGTTCCTTCCCCTTTGGCGCTGTCGTGCGCCTGTTCCTTCCCTTTGGCGCTGTGTTGCGCCCGTTCCTTCCCTTTGGCGCTGTGTCGCGCCCGTTCCTTCCCTTTGGCGCTGTGTTGCGCCCGTTCATTCCCTTTGGCGCTGTGTTGCGCCCGTTCCTTCCCTTTGGCGCTGTGTTGCGCCCGTTCTTTCCCTTGGGCGCTGTGTTGCGCCCGTTCCTTCCCTTTGGCGCTGTGTAGCGCTCGCTCTTTCCCCCGGCGCTGTCAAGCGCTCACTCTTTTCCCCGGCGCTGTCAAGCGCTCGTGCCTTTTCCTGATGTGCCGCGCACTGGTTGTGGTCTGGCACGTCAGTGTTCTCTAGTTCCTTGGTTCCCCAGTGTTCTTTAGTTCCTTGGTTCCCCAGTGGTCTCTAGCCCTTTGGTTTCCCCAGGGTTTTCTAGCCCCTTGGTTTCCCAGTGTTCTTGACCTTTTGGTTCTTTGGTTTCTTGTTTTGACTCGTGCCCGCCGTCCTGAGACCCCCTCCCCCCACCCAGGGTAAGAGGTTCTGAGCCGTCCGGTGTTCGGCCTTGAGGGGGGGGTAGTGTCATGGTTTAAGTTGTCTGGCCTCTTTCTTGTTTTTTAGTTCACCCAGCTCTCCCTCCCACAGCCATTAGTCACACCTGTTGGTAATCAGTCAGATGCATTTCACCTCCTAGTCTCCCTATTTAAACCTCCCTCTGCCTCACTTTAGTGCTGGTCCGTCTTCTGAATCATCCACTCCATGCCAGTCCTCGTCCTCGCCTTGGAAGGTCGATTTCTGTTTTCAGATTTAAGGTTAGTTTGCCTCGTTGAAAGACTTTGTGCCTCACCGTTGTTCCTGGGAAGTTCTGCTCTGTGTTCTAGTGTCCCCAGTGATTTGTTAAACTGACTAGCCGCTCTGAGAAGGCTCTGCTCAGTGCCACCCCACTCAGCGTTGTTGGACTCTCTCTCTCCTGGCCGTCAGCCCCTGCCTTCACCCGCACCCCTGAGCCGTTGTATTCCTGCACCTCTGGTTACATCTTCCATCAGTCATCTACCCTTCAATAAACCTCTCAAACTTTTGTCCTGTGTGTGTTCTGAGTTCATCAATAAACAAATCCTGACACCTTTCTGGTTTCTCAAAGTTAAAAACTCAGATAATATGGTTCAAGGACACGTATGGTGTACAGTCTGAGGAGTGTTCAGGCTGTAAACAACTCCCAGTGCTTTCTTTAGATAATGACACAATCCTCTATTCCTGGATGGATTCTCCACGTCAAGTTATCTGAGCTCCAACCAGTGACCCCCCACCCTCCAATTCTGCCAGCACCAATGGAAAGTCACCGGGAAATGGAGATGGGTTTCCACTCACAGAGTTTTCCAGCAAAGGACTTGAACTACTTCGGTTTGGTTTTATTGGAACCTTCCTTCTTTATTAGACATATAGATATTTTTATTGACCGCTTTTAACAGCTTTTATTTAATTTTATTTATTTTTATCTAATACTGTGATTCCTGCAACCTGCCTAAAACAGAAACCCTTCTGAAACGTTTAGTTCCATGCTGACGTAAAGGTAGCAGAGGAACCTGTTGCAAAAAAGATAAAAAAAGTTACATTTTCAGTTATGATGATATCATTTGCGATCAGATCAGACAGGGTGGTCTGAAGGTCAGAGGTCACCTCTTTCCTCTCAGCACAGAGTTACGCTAAGAACAACTAAAAATACCTCAGGAGGAGACCCCAAGCCTGGAATCCAATCTGTTTTTGGGCAAACCCTTAGCAGGGCTTTCCCTTTAACCAACAGTCACCTCCAGCACCGCCTCCTGCGGTAAAGACACCCAACTCCTTGAGCTGCAGTGCGTCAACAAGCTTATCCCTCCATCCCTTAACCTGTTCTGGTCCAGGACGGCAGGTCTATGATCTCTCAATCACATGTGTGCTGGTTTCCAGTTACTAGCACGGATACTATAAAGTTAGCGCAAATATCACAAAGTCACAATGAAACTGTTTTATGGTACATTTGATTTTTGAATTTTCACATTATTGATCTGCTGTTGCTGCGTTTGTAACTCCAAATGAAGAACTGGTATCAAAGTTTAAACTGGTTCCTCCTGAAACTAATATGACCAGTTAGAGACTGGTGTGGAACAAATCTCTCACTTCCAGGTTTTGGTTCGTTTTTAGATTAGAATATTGATCTCAACCAACAGATCTGATTAAAACTGTAAGCTTTTCAGGGTGAAAATCGCTGGTCTTAACTAGGAACATGTGAGGATCGAAACGTACCAGTTCAACTCGTCCAAAGCCTCCAACTCCCAGCGTATCAATGATGTTGAAGTCATTGAGCTTTACGTTGGAGAAGAAGGCGTTCTCGGCTTCGTACCTGGACAGGTAAACACACAATCACATGATGGGAATGTCTCTACAAATGGATCATTCTGATATAGAGTTCGAGCAGATGAAAAAAAACTGTCCAGTTAATCAACGACCCGGCTGTCCTACCTGCAGCATTTAATCACGCGGAAGAATGGAAATTTCTTGGAAGTCTGGATGGAGAAAGAGGTGATGGGGAAGGAGTGCGAGGGAGAAGGAAGGCTGGGGAGGCGTTCCCTCTGCCGCCTCACCGGGATGGGAAGCAACTCTCTCATCTCCAAACTTCACTCGATAAAATGGATTAAAAAGATAGCGCTCCTCTTGAACAGAGTGGCTGAATCAGCCGTTAATCGTTTGATGAATATTTAGGAATGAAACTTAAAAAAGCAGGATCCTGCAGCTGTTATGAACTGAACTGCAAAAAGATCTCGGAACCTCACGAGAACGTTCGGCAGAGCGTCTGTAAGAGAGCCGTCTCAAACGATGAGCTCCACGTCCAGTTTACATGGTGTGGGTAGTACCGATGGCAGCAGTGGACCTGCAGAGTTCTGCTGTGGAGGTACCGGCGTGGTGGTGAGAGTGCCGGGTCCTCCGAAGGTTTTTGCATTAAGCTAGAGAAAGAGGCTGATCCTGAAGTGAATAAACTGCCGTCAGAATCCAGGAGAGACTGAAAACAGCATCACCTCCGCTGAAATCACTTTTCTGTTTTCTGACCGATACAAAGAGAGCAAAAGCGCCTATAGTGGAACGGTTAAACTGAGGACGCTTTCAGGACTGTAACCCTGACCCAGAGAGGTTCGTCTTTTCTGCCCAAACGAGCCTCGCTTCTGCAGAGGCTGACTCCTGCGGGCTGGAAATGAGAAGACGACCCCAATGGTGGGAGTTGCCGCAGCTAATGGGTATTTTTAGGAGGTGGAAACATTGCTCAGAGGTTGAGCCACTAAAGGAAGGTCAGTTATCAAAGAGGCTGGGCTGAGTGTCAGGAGGCTGCAGCACAAACTGTCCTGACCTAAAAACCACAGGACGCCCAGGTTTCATTTTCAGGGATTACGGGAGTTCCTCATAGCTTCCTGAGCATTTCTGTACCCGTGGATCCACTGTGGGGTTGAGCTTACTTCTGCCTTAAAAGTGAAGGAGGTCATTCTATGCCAATCCAAAAAAGGTTAAAAAATAAAACAACTGAACTTCTATTCTGAATCTGAAGACGTTTCGCTTCCCACCTAGGAAGCCTTCTCAATTCATAATGCATGGCTCAACACAGGAGCCACGAGCCGTGCGTCTGTGGAGACCTCTCCACAGGAGAGCTACCTCCTCAGGACAAGACTCAGCCGTCCACCTGCACCTCAAGGATAAAGGACACTCTTTTGAGGACTAAAATATTCACATTTTGGACAGAGAAAGCAGATGGTTTGAGAGGGAAAAGCAACTTTGAACAGAGGAGGAGGGCTCAGGTTTCAACTTTCAAAAACCCTACAACACACAATAGGTTTGATTCCTGCCAAGTTTCACCCTAACTCACACCTCCGTGCATGTGACCACAACATTCCTCCAGTGAGCCAGGCAAACGATGAGCCTAACGAAGTCCATTTGTTTTATTTTTTAACCTTTTTTGGATTGATCATGACCTGGATGAATGAGAATCTTCACCAACTTGATTCTATATCCACAAACAACACAGGGGTTTACCATCTGACGTAGCTGAGCGCAGATCATCCTCTGAACTTCTTAAACAAGAACTGGCCAATAACTGCAGCCTAATGTTCCAACATCTCCATGTCTAACCAGAGTAGCCAACTGTAAGCTAAGAAACAATGAACAGTATTGTCACCATAGCACCAACCATCCCTTTGTGCACGAAGGTCATTATAGTCCAAAAAAGATCTGAAGCATAGCCATCCAACGAGTAACACATCACAAAACAAATCATTTAGTCAGAGGGAAAAAAAGAGAAGGAAGATTATTCAGTGGAGTTGACATCCCGGCAAATTCACCCTAAGATCAGAGTATGCATTGCTCAGTGAAATGACAAAAGAAAAAAAATACAAGAGCTCCATCACAGACTCTTAACAACTTAAGTCAGCGAGCAAAAAGCTCATTAAAACACAGTTGGAAAAGATTGAACAAGAAAAACGTGTTTGAAGTGGGCTTCTTCTCTCTAAAACACAATAATGCAGTATGAGTTTGATTTAGAAAGCTGCATTTTCAATGAAGCACAAGACTTTAGGAACCAAACCCTTTGAACAGATCAGACTAAAGTAGAGACCGTAATGCACAGGATATCTGCACTAACACCTCATACTAAGGAATAAAACATGGTGGTAGATGTCTAATGACCGGGTCCTTTTCTGCCTCTTGACCCTTTGTGATGCCAAACAATTCTGGAGTAAAATGGGATGCTCTCTGTCCAACACTGAAAAGCTTGCCTATACTGGATCATCAACTGAACAACGATCAGACACAGCAGTACGTAGTTCTACCACAGAGTGGCTGAACAAAAAAAAAAAAAGTTATGTGAACGGTCTTAAATTAGTTGGTGATGTTAAGAAACGGATTATGAGCTCAGAGAACCTGAAGCACAGACAAGGATAAGTCAGACACAGCAGAGCGAAACAGCAGCTTCATAAAGCTCATATTAATGGAGGAGATTCAATATCAAGAAAGTGAGAAATTTTGCATTGTTTTAGCAGTTTCTATCCTTTTCATGTTCTTATCGGACAGTGTTTGAGATGATTAGTAATAATTCCAATATTATTCTAGGTTTATTTTTTTCTGCGGTCCCAAGATATTTATCATTCCACAAACAAACCCTGCCAGTTAAGGACTAACATAAACTCTCCCTGCATGTCAGAGAGTCTTTCAGCCAGCTCTGATCAACAGAAGAAAAAAAATTAATTCAGGTTACTGGATAGAACAACGTTCAGCTCACACAGAGCACCGAAGGACAAACAAACACTCAGGTTGCGTGCTCGGTTTTCTGTTTACCGTTGCCATAACGACAGCTGTGACTGACAGCTAGCGCCTGGTTTGTGAGCATGTGCCGCATCAAACCTATACCATAAGAGGAAACATGAGAGCATCCAGCTACAGGACTGGCAGTCGACTGACACCTGAATGTTACTGTATATCTGGTTGTTTACAGCAGCAGCTGAATCCTGATTGGACGGGTGTCCACGGCCCACAAAAGCCTCTGGTGCTTGTCATTTCTCCACCTGGTAAAGTTAAGGCTGAATTAAATTCCATCTGCTTCACGGGGACTTCTTAAAGGGAAAGTCATCGATTAAATGTTTAGCTTTACATAAAAAAAAGCAGTCACATTCTAGTTTATGACTAACACTACATAGAGCAGGTTATTGTTTCTGCATTTTAAAATTCCACATGAAATCCGAATAAAAATCTCAGACTGACGTTTAAAGAAACTGAACTCATAACCAGGACAGAACTGGTAATCAACTTTAAAAATATTATTAATATGGTGAATAATATTGGTGATATTTACCTTTTTTTATATGTGTATGTTTAGAAAATATCATTAGAAATGTTTAAGGACTCTAATTTGATGTTTAAATATCTTTCTGCTGGTTAGATTTGGAAAATAGCCTGTCACTGAGTCATGCTTTCATTTTGAATTCTTGATATTCTGGCTAACAGAAGTATTTTCTCTGTTGGAGTCAACAGCATACAGAAACGATCCTGACTAACATTCTTCCAACAACCCCATCTCTGTCCAGCAACTTTTATTTTTGCATTTCCAGATGGATGTTGAGATGGGTACATCTATGTTTAATAACTGAAAGGATATTCTAATCAAATATTCAAAATATTCAATATAATAGCTAAAGGTTGATTGAAATATCAATTCAATCTGAAAAACTCACACGGAAAGAAGAGACAATTAGAAGAATTTATTGATACAATATTTTAAGACTTTGGCGCTCAGACCTCGGCAGGAAACATTCACGCTGAATTATACTTCAATATGCATAAGCAGGTGTATGAGAATAGGAATGATCCCCCAGGCCTGAAACTGGTGGTGGAGTGGAGATAGAAGAAGTTGGTTCAGTCCATATGATGATCTGTTTGAGCTAGATGTCCAATTTGATAAACACAGGTTTGCATGATTGTCCATGATGAGCAAGCTTGAAGCGACTGTGGAGAGGAAAAACTCCCCTTCGGGAAGAAACCTCTGGCAGAACCAGGCCCAATATGGCGGTCTTCTGCCAGACCGATTGAGACAGCAAATTCTGTAGAGTCCAGGAGGAACTACACTCTAATAGGAACAAGGTTGTAGGAGCACATAGGAAAGCCAGATGGAGCTGCTATGATGGTGGAGAAGGGGATGGAGGTGGGTTGAATCCAGTCAGCAGAGTCCAGATCAGACATCGCACAGCGACTGCTTGCTTGCTGGGTAGAAGTTGAGCTGGATTTGAAGTTCTTTTAAGACGAATCCAGGACACTGATTGGCTTCGAGGAGGAGCAGTTCAAAGCTGATTGGCTTGCGTCGGAGGCGAATGAGTCCCTGATTGATGGAGGTAAGCAATGAGTTTCTTCAATTGAATTTCTGCTTTAGCTCCATTTTATGTCTGATGTTTTGATTAGTTATTGAATAATTTTTGTTGCGTTTAAATGAAGCCGAGGTGAAAATTCAACTGAAGAAACTGAATTACTTACATTCATCCAATCAGAGGCTCATACGCCTCCGACGCAAGCCAATCAGCTTTGAACCACACCTCCACGAAGCCCAATCAGCATGTAGAGTTCATCTTAAAAGGTCTTCAAATCCACGTCTCAGCCTGCTACCCAGCCAAGCACAAGCAGTGGTTGCACAATGTCTGATTTGGACTCAGATGACCCGGATTCAACCCACCTCCATCCCCTTCTCCACCATCGTGACCAAGCTCCATCTGGCTTTCCCATGGTGCTCCTTCAACCTCGTCCCTATCAGAGTGTAATTCCTCCTGGACTCTTACTGCATTCCCTGTCACATCTCAATCGGTCTGGCTGAAGACCGCCATGTTGATCCTGGTTCTGCCAGAGGTTTCTTCCCAAAGGGGAGTTTTTCCTCTCCACAGTCGCTTCATGCTTGCTCTTCATGGACAGGTTCATACAAACCTGTGTTTATCCAAGGTGGACATCTATCTTTCTGGGTCCCTGAGTGAAGCATTGGTATAGGTTCACCCAGTCTACTGGATCTCACCAATACAACTCAAGCAGATTGTCTCGCCAACCAGCGTTTATGGAATGAACAAACTTCATCTATCTCCACTCCACCACCGGTTTCAGGCCTGGGGGGGAACACCCCTGTTCTCGTTCACCTGCTTATGCATATTAAAGTAAAATTCAGCGCTAATGTTTCCTGCCGAGGTCTGAGCGCCAAAGTCTTAAAATAATTGTATCAACAAAATTACTTTAATTGTCTTTTCTTTTCGTGTGAGTTTTTCAGATTCAAATCCCCATTAACTCTAAGTGTGTAATGCATTTATCAAGCCATTTAGCTATTTCAGAATTTACTTTTTGAACATAATAGAAATATCCATTACTGTACCACATTGGGGAAATTCAGGTGTATGTGAAGAAAAGAGCAAATTAACGATGTAAGAAAAAAAAAACCCTGGAAGGACTGGTTCACACATATGAAGTTACTGCTGAGGAACGTGAAGGGGCTTAACGGTACACGACCTCAGATTACATGCTTGCTTTTACTTCGGTATATACTCAAATTATTTGATCAAACGGCGGCAGCTTGTGTGATTAAAAAACTGATTAAACCATTTTTTGAAGAAAACGCAACAGGATCACATGCTGTGAAACCAGCTATCTCTATCAACACATCGGATGAGCTCATGGGCACACAGGGAGAACTGATCCCTGGACTTTGCGCAGTCATAGTGGGTTTGGTGGCGCTGGCACATCTAAAGGGGTGTTTTTGATGCAACTCCTACACCACTGACATGTTTTATCCCTTTAGAACAGAGTAAGTCCATTTAGCTCTATAACGACCCCTCTGAGTTCCACTCCATGCCTCTTCACTTATAAAAGCCTACACGAGCGTCCCAGATGGGAATAGTGCACAGCCAGAGGGAGGTGAATGAGAGGATCATCTTGACACCAGCACAATAGAGCTGTTTTGTGGTGTAATGATGGAGCTGTGAATGTTCTCTTTGATCAACAATGTTTTTTTGATGAAATCAAAAAGCTCAGCTGAAAGCGCTTCATGTCAGAGTAAAAAAACTTCCTGACGATGCCGTAGACCTTTCCTGTCAGGAACCTACTTGGCTTTGGCTTCCGCATCCTCGTAGACTTTATTTGAGACGTCATCCAGTCCGCCAATCAAATGCTTGAAGGAGCTGAAGAGAGAGGAAGAAATAATCACTCAATTTATCAAAATGAGGACATACATGAGGCGCACGAGTCCAGTTTGGAACATGGAGGACAGAGCCCCAATAGAACTGAAGTCAGTGAGGATTAGTGTTACATTGTTAGGATGAGTTTTTTTTCCTCAGGCAGAGAGGAAAGGCTCTGAGAGCCATGGTGGAACCATTCTGGACTCAGATTGCCTCAAACTGTAAAATGTTTCTAAGAGGACCTCAGCTGTCCAAAAGGAAAATAAATATATGGGACTGAGTTTAAAGACCTATTGCAGAACCAGAGCTCCCTCTATGGGCAACATTAGCCAATGAGGAGCAAGTGAAGAAACACAAGGAACACCAGATGCCCCAATGCATTCTGGACTATCTTAAGGCAGGATTTACTGTTAGGTTGTAATAAGTATGTAGTTTTCCCAGAAAGCCAACAGAGGGCAGTATCAACTTAGCAAATCTGCAACAGCTTTTCCCACTATTTAAATCTATTGTTCAGAGCAAGGTCCGCTTTAAAGCAGCATGGTACAAAGAACTGGGCCCAGAGCGAGTGGACCCGTCAGCTGTGAATCCAGGAGGGTTTAGTTCTGAAACAATGGGGATCGCTCACTCTCTGTCGATGACCAGGCAGGTGACGGGCTCAACAGCAATCACGTTGGCGGTTCTCACGTCTTCCCTGGGAACACACAAATGCAATATTGTTGGAGACAAAACCATCAGCCTGATAGGCAACATCCTCATTCAGAACACAGGAGAATCTACCATAAAGTTTTTATTTTAAATAAACTGTCTGAGATAAATTCAACTGTGAAAAACTTTAATGAAAACCTACATATTTCCTCTCTTAAAACTACAGCATCCCAACTCACCAAACCTTTTCATCAACTTAAAACATCCATGTTTTAGAACTTTTAAAAAAAACGGACCTTGTGTTTTTCATCCTCAAAAACAGAGATGGAGCTAAGATTGAAAAGCTGTGAGTGAGAACCATTCCCTCTATACTGCTTCCACAAAGTGTCCGCAGTGTGTGAAAAACCTGTTCCAAATTCGGCAAACTGTTCAGCTTCATGAACATGAACATGGAGTCAGGCAGTGAGCTGTCCATCAAACCCATAATAGGGAGTTGAGTCTAATGGACCGAGAGACAGAGAGCTGGTTTGATGGAACATTGTAGAGCAGGAGGCATAGAAAGATGGATGGATGGATGGATGGATGGATGGATGGATGGATGGATGGATGGATGGAGCTGAAAGGTTGAGGGTCATTGGTTGTCTCGAGTCAGGTGGTATTACCCTTGGAGCGCTCGCTCTCCAAACCAGTCCCCTCTGCCGAGCTCCCTCAGGTGAACTGGCTCCTGATTGGCTAAATCCCCCTTAGTCACGTTCACCTGGCAAGACGCGTGGTTAAAAGGCAGGTCATCTTATGCATAAATAATGATGTCACCAGCAATGAGGAAGAGGAGGGTGGACTAACCTTTCCCTTGCTGATGATGAAGAAGGTGTCGCCTCGTGCTCCCTGTCGGATGATGTACTCTCCGTCGTCATAGTGAGTCTGGGCACAGAGAAAAGTGGCTGATTGGACAATTTAGAAGAAGAAGAAGAAGAAGAGATGGTGATTATGATGATGGACTCACCTCCTCCATGACATCTGCCAGTTTACTCAGAGTTTCTTCAGTAAGACCCTGGAAAGTTGGAACACTGCAAAGAAATAAATAAATTCTTAATCGGTCACATATTCTGTATTTAGGAAGTCTGCATTGCTTCAGTTGGTGTGTGTGGTTTCCGCCGTGCTTCTGAACACTAAATATTCAATATGAAATGTAAAAAAAAATAAAATAAATCACATGTAACTTTTCTCAGGAGTCTGCACACAGCAGCTTCAGCTTCATAAGATAAATGTTGATCTGGATCATTTTTGCAGTGCATGAGAATGAGTTGAATGAGCGAAATTTTTGAAACTGGGTTCTGCAGCCACTGGCTCATGGTGTCAAGAGCTCATCTTTCTTAGACAATCACCTCTTCAGGAAGTCCATGTATTCAGAATGTTTGATGAGGCCGGTCCTCATCATGATGGTCTGAAAGCACTGCCGGTCGATGGCCCACAGCTTCACATGGGTCAGAGCTGAAACACAGTTAGAGCTGAAACACACTGGAACTGAAGCAGCAGATATTCAGCTTCACATCAGTCAGAAGTTATTAACATAGTTTCGATGGATGAGTGGATCTGGATGTTACACAGAGCTGCTGACTCTGCATATAGATGGTTAGACCTTTGCACACATATTCATATGTGCACAGTATAAGTGTCTATTGCCTTTTAGGATGATCTTTAATCCACCAGATGAGACCGGAGTAAGTGCCACGCCATGTGCGCACCATATGCACAGCTTGTCATGGAAACAGTTCACATCCTTGTGGAAATGTCAGGTGTTCAAAGCTGCCGACCAGGGGTAATTAGGCGTTCAGGTTGGGTTTGCGACCAAAAGATAAACTTTAATATGAACTGGAATGCGTTTACTGTGCGCACCGAGTTGAAGTCGTTGCTTAGTAACAAATTCTAGTGTGTTTAACAGCAGCGGACTTTTCTATTTAACGGAAAAAAAAAAAAAAAAAACATCGGACCTTGGTTTCACATCCCTCAGCTTATTTAACATGTCTGTGAACATTAACCAGTCTGTCTTTAAGCAGTGGCATATTTCAGGCGCTTGGCAACATCTCCGATTTGAGATCTGCAGAGATCCATGTTCCTCAGGTTGGAAGAAACCTCAGCTCAGACAGAGAAACGCCGCCACATGGAAGCTCGATTTATCCCTGAGCGAGCAGCTTGACAAGAGAGAAACAGAGTTTAGGGAAGAATATGGATTAAGCCGATGGTTTTATTTGTAAGACATAAAATTATTTAAAAACCATTAGGAAAAATGTAAGAAAATGCTTGAAGTAGTTAAATGGTGTTACTTGAAATGTGTCCTGAAACTGAGATCAGATTACGGTGTCTCACTCTGTTGATGAAACCTTTGTGTTTTAAAACGAGGTTGCGGAGTGAAGCATCACTCACAGAGATCATCTTTGGTTGTAGACACATGAGTAGTTTCAGCCCGAAGTCAATCAACCAATCAAGTTGCTTAAAATAGATCCATGCCATGGAGGAGTCAAACAGCAGAATCTGATCTGAACAAGCCCAAATCACCGCAACAACCTAGCTGCTCCATGTGGAGACTTCATGCATCCACAGTGACACGTGTTCGGTTCGCCAGAAAAAAACAGAACAAAGGATAGGGGGATGAGAAATAACTGTGACTGAAACGCAGCAGAATCTTCATTCTGCAGAGGAATCTGTGATAGTTTCGGTTTGTGGCACAGAATCCTTCGGTTCGGAAATCTCCGAGGGAGACGCGGAACACGAAAACCTGACAGAACCAGACAGAACAGAAGGAAGGAGGGAGCAAAACACATGGGAGAGGGATGAAAAAGCAGAAAAGGAAGAAGCAAATAAAAATAAAAAGACGGCATAAGGAATAGTTTAATCTTAAATAGAGTGAATTAACCAAAAAAAAAAAAGTTGTGTTGAGAAACCAACAGAGGAAAGAAATGTATCTACTTAAAAAAAGGAGACAAAAAAAAATATGGTAAGACAACCAGATGGAAACAGGAAGATAAAGTTTGCAAAGCAGAGAGGATAAAGAAAAGCCCAAAAGGGATACATGAAAGGAAAAGAATAAAAGGAAAACAATTAGCATAAAAATAAGAAAACAAACCGTTTATCAAATGTTAAACCTGCAGACAAACCCCGGGGATAAAAATAACTCCAGGCTCAGTAACTGAAGGAAAGTCTTCACAAATGCACAAAGGTTATCCACAACTTATTACATCCTATAATCCTCAACAGGTCCACTGACAGACAAACCCGGCTGCCATGGTTACAAGGCATCCACCTAAAGTTGCTGGCAGTTACTGTGGAGACACAAGAACTCAGAAACTTCCTGCACTTTAATGATGTTTGTGTGCGAGAGAGACTGTGGCTTTAGCAGCACATTTATTTCCGTCAGTCAACAGCAGTGAGGATGGCTTTCTGATGCTCTGTCACTGCGAGGCCTCCAGGCTGCGTGGCGGGGGGGAAATAACTACGTTCAGAGGTTAACTGAGTCTTTTTGTCTGCGTGGAGGTCCAGAAGGCAGAACATTAATGCGTAGAGCTCAAACTGTGTCACTGTGTTTATGGAAACATGAGCGAGTGTGAGGAGAGAGAAGCTCTGCTCGGTTATAAATAAACTCTGTGTTATATACGGGCGTTATGTGAAGAGTTTTCTGTGGGTAAGAGCTCAAATCCCCGTTTCGTGCTGAAAAATCGAAATGATTATCTGAGAGCCATAAATGTAGTTTTTCCAAAGAGAAACACTTTATAACTGGAACCTGAAAACAACAGTGAAATGTGAAAACACATAAAGAAAGAACTGACTGACAGTATTCTGGCTTAGAACATTTGAAACCTTGTGATTCTGAACCCGTTGGTCTGAACCTGTTTGGTTCTACATTTGGAAGGATGTTGGGGTCTGATGATGGACCCGGATATGCTGGTGGATTCTGAAGGGTTTTCCCATTAATGGTCTCCATTTCTTGTTCAGAAGCAGTGTCTAACTTAGCACTAGATATCTCTAACCCAAAAAAAAACTGTATGAACATCAAACCTGTTCTGGTCCAGATAAAAAGGAGAGAAACCTAATGAAGACCTGACAGAAAATAAAAACTAGTTGAAGCAGAATGAATTTTTTGTAATATCCTCCAGCTGTCTATTTTATTGTCTCCAGTTGCATTTTCAATGTTAAATACAGAAACTCATGCAGCTGCATTTACAACAAATTTTTTAAGGGTCCTTTCCCATATGAAGAGATTTATAACTGTTCAAACCTTCTTGGATAACAATGAATTTTGAAAACCTAGTTCCAGTGTGAAGGGATCATTATGTAAACATCTTATAAATTAAACTAAACTGGTTTCCCCCTGCTGCATGTATCAAGTCTGCTCTAAGATATCAACTCAGAAACTACAGAATTTATATTTGTGCACCAAAGGCTTCCGCTTCCCAACCATCAGTTCTTTCCTAGCTATGTAGGAGGATTCTACATCCAAAATGTGTGTTTTTTCATTGATAACTTTGAACTGATCATACTGATGCACTGAAGCCTTGAACTGTTTTATGTCACTATTAAAAATATCATAATAACTATAAATTTAACTTTGTTCTCCTCCTCGAAGCTAACAGGCAATTGGCTTATATTTTATTCAAAAATAGCACGTTAAAAAATACAGTTCAAACCCTTTTCATTAACCAATGGAAAAATATTAGCAAAAAAGCATCCGAACCCTTCGAACAATTGCTGATCAGCTTTTTTGCGTGTTTCCACTGGTACATCGATTTCTTTATCTTTCATTCAGAAGAAACATGTTGATAAAATTAAGAATACTTTAAAGGAGCCTAGTCATGTATTTTGACCATAAAAACATGTTTTTTGTATCCAAGCGTTCGTCCTGAGAGTATTTACTTAGTCCCTTTTGAACATGCATGGGGGGCGATCAGCAGACATAAACATTGTTGGGCTATCTGCTGACAGTACCGCAGAGCCATCAGAAAGCAAGATGGCGACAATTGACACAGCTAGTGTAAGATCCAGTAGTCTGTCCTGCAATGCCTCGCAGCAAAGTGACAGCTTGGCATGGTCCTTGATTAATATTTGCATGCAGAATATCATGCTTCTGGTCACGTGGTCTTGTTATGATAAATATACACAAAAGCACTTTGTTTACTGACAAATCAAGCAACAAAAAAAGGGTAAAACTCAGAAATGAAATATAATAAGTCAACAAGGCGCGATAATTTAATCAGAAAACCTATGTGTTCAACCAGAGTGTGCTACTGGTGCAGAAATTCATAAAATCGTAGTATGTCACTAAGCCCCTTGAAACATAAACCTGTGAGCGGTTTGAATCATTTTGGACCTAACTGTGTTTAGACAGAACCTTACAAACAGTACACAGTACAACTGATCTCCCTACCAAAGTGTCTCTCTGGAATAAAGTGCATCAGAACAAAGATCCCCAAAGCTGGGGCTTTGACTCAATGTTGGGTCTTGAACCTCGAAGTGGAAGGGTCCTGAGATCAATCGCTCCATTCACTGTCTATATTTCTCCTTACAGGGACATCGGCATGCTGAAGTCTATCTTTAGCAGAGGCAGAAGTACACCCAGGGCAGGTCACCAGTGCATCCAGGGCGACACAGAGAAACACAGGGCCTTTTTGCTACCAACTGCTCCACTGTGGAGCCAAGCGTCCTCAGATGGTACCAGGCAGCCCCATCTGAGGATGGCTTAGTAGAACCGTTGGCTTAGGATAACTTGCAGCAACTTTTAACCTGTGATAATCAGGGTCATATGTCTATGCCGGTTTTACTTTTAGGTAAACAAATACAATTTTGAAAACCCCAGAATAGATCAGAGGGATTTGAGTCTGTGCAATGGGGTTGAAGAATCAAATCAAATTTAATTATAAAACTGCAGATTAGAGCCATGTGGGTGAAACAGAGCAAATTAAATGCAGTGGGCCCAATGTGTCAGTGTGAGAAACAAGCACAAAGCTTCATAAAATGCAAACAAATCATGTGAAACCCGGCCCTGTTGCCAAGAGACGCACAGGTGCCAAAACGGGTTGGCCGGACCGGATGGTGTTGCCTGGCAACAGCTGCTTAGCGATCGTTCCACCAGGAAGAGCTGACAGGAAGTTGGAATCGCACACTTTAGACACACGGTGCTGTTGGATGGTGTTCAGCCTTGTTTCTCGTGCTGAACTCAGATCAGCTCCCTCTGGATGCTCAACTCTCCCTGCTCATTGGTGAAGAAAACACCGGCAGAGAAGCTGATTCCAGAAGCAGTGATTCAGTTTCTCCACTCAGACACGGTGGTTGAAATCAGATCAGCTGGGAACACACTCAGAGTCTCCAACAGTTCCTTTGGATTTCCTCCTTATCAGGAAGAAAATCTCACTGAATCCCAGAAGAACTCCCACCACAGAAACCCCATATGTCCTCCCATTAGACAGTCCAAAGCTAATGCTGCAAACTAAAATAATTCAGAAATCAAAATTTAAGCCTGCAGGGCTGGAAGGAGGGATGCCACTGTTGTTTCAGTTTAACCCCCCGCAGAGATGTTGATGATATCCAGGCAAACATCTAATTTAATCAGCGACAGTAAACTGTCAGCTGGTTTCAGCACAGGAAGAAAACAACAACAGAGGATATTTTTCAATTTTATTTAAATTATGTCTCTTTTCCCCTGTTTTCAGTCTTACGAGAGGAATTAAACCAGTCTGATCAGGTGTTTCTACACGATCTCCTTACTGATCTTTTCACTGAGGTGAGAAGATGAAAAGGAGAAAGAACTGTGGGTTGGACTGGGAGTTTTCACAAGGTTGTTCTTCCTGATTCGACCTGTGGGATCTCTAACGGCATACTCACTCTTGACTGTAGCGGTGCGGGTGCAATTGTAGAGGATGGCCAGCTCTCCGAAAACTTTCCCAGGTCCCATTGTGCACAGCTTCATCCCCTCTTTGGTCACCTCCACCTTCCCATCTGGGTCAGACACACAGAGCATAAACTGTCACTGTCCAACAAACGTTGGTGTCCATTTGCATCATGGGAAGTTTTTGAAATATAGAAACTTTCTCATACTCATGAAGATCTCAGTGATCAGGGTGGATGCTTTAAGTAAATATAGATCATAAAACTAGATCCACCTGCAGGTCGACAAAGTACGCACAACATTTATTTCAGACAGACTCAATAAACCAATAGGAATTCCGCTCAGAACCCCAGGATGAAAACTGCATACGAAAAAAAACATAATGCGAAAGTTGAGGTTATGTTTAATGGCAAATTTTCCAAGTTGGGATTCATTCCATTTTCCATTTTTAAGACCTGGAAACTTCAACAATCCAGAATAAATGAGAAGCAACAAAAACACAAAAGATGGGTTGATAAAATAGACTCAAGCTTTCCATGAACACCTGCATGATTTCTGCAGTAATCTTCTTTCAGTTATGATCTAGACCTCATAACCCCTGGTAAGGCTTTGCTTTTTGGGTCAAGCTCCTTATTTACAACTACAGGCCTTAGCAACTCTAATGCATCTATCTATCTCCGGGTCCCTCCTACTATCACTCGTGAACAAGACCACAAGATAACTGAACACCTCTTCCTGTGGCAGAGACTGACTCTGACCCAGAGGGAGCAGTCCACATTTTCTCCAGGTGAGAACAATGGCCTCAGATTTAGAGGGGCTAACTCTCACCCTGACTCCTTTACAATCTGCTGAAAGCTGCTCTGCTGAAGGCCAACTATGCAACATCAACTCATCATATGCAAAAAGCAAAGAAAAAATATTAAGGTTCTCAAACTAGACACCATCCTCTTTATCAGTCTTTATTGAGATTCTAACCATGCAGGGACAAGGCATAGCCCTGTTGGAGTTCTACCCACTCTGGGAACAAACTAACATATATCTCTCCGTTCATCACCCCTATAGGTGGAGAAATTAAGATGTTGGAGCTCCATTATGGGGTCACTATCAGCACTTTTTATTGCAACCATAATCCTCATCTTCCGCTGCTAGGCCTGCTTCTCCACATACCATGGATTCTGTTGCGTCTGCCACTGAGGGTCAGCAATATGCTTCAGACACAGCCACTGAGGGTCATGAAGATGTCTTACTGACTCTCCTAATTAATGTGAGCAGCGGCACCTGAGTCTCTCCAACGGCAACTCAGTCAGCCTCATTCCATTAACCTGTTTCTCTACCTTTATTTATGGGGCAGTCAGCTAGCTTCAGATTTTTGAAAGCCACTGAGGGAGTAAATGTCCAGTGTCCCTTGCCTGCCTTTTTGATCAAGTTCTCGTTCTTGGATTTCCTCATCTCACTTAGACTTAGACTTAGACAACTTTATTTGTCATTTTGTATGCACAGAGTGCGTACATCACCTTACCCTCGTCCACTTCATAGGCTCTCTGCTTTCCCACTGCAAAAAGGGAACTAAAAATAAGTGAACTTTTCTTATAATGTGTGTATTTGTCATTGATTTGAGCAGGGAAACAAGATGATCTGCCAATGGAACGAGTATTTTGACTCCTAAAATAAAAAAAAATTAGATAAACTGCACTTGAAATAAGATGACGGAGATGAGTTGTTCCTATTTTAAGTGCAAAAATCTTATTCCATTGGCTGACAAACTTATTTACCTGCTCAAATCAAGGACAAACACACTGATTTTTAGAAAATCTTGTTTATTTTTAGTTCAGTTTTTGCAGTGCTGGACATGACCTGGGCTGTTTCTCGACCATGAACATTGCCAACCCCCAACACATCTGTCTGCACCAGCTTCTCTGATTTGATTATTAATAAGCCTTTTAAAGCACAACACTGTGTCAGGTTTGAACATCGGGTTCTCTCTCTGTCTGAGCATTACAAAGATGTACATTTTAGGACGTTCTTTGGTCTGAATGAAACACCCTCAGACATCAGATTAAATGTCCTCAGATGTCAGACCATGGACAAAATAGCATCCTGAGACTTTCTAGTCTGATGCTGTGTAACTTCTGAGACTTTTTATTCTGAGGCCATCAAGTCATATGTCTAATGTTTTTTAATATTAAATGGGATGTTGTCCATGGCCTGACATCTAAGACCGTTTGATCTGATGTCTAAGGATGTTTTCTGGAGACCAAAGATATCCTAAAATGTACACTGTACCCCAGAACCACTCAGGCCATGAAGGCGTCTCTCTCTGACTTAACATTATCCATCACTGCATCTGTATTGAAAGCAATACTGCCTTTGTTATTCTACTTGGATATTTTCCTCTCTAACCTAAATACATTGCTCAAAAAAATAAAAGGAACACTAAAATAATACATCCTAGATCTGAATGAATGAAATATTGTAATTAAATACTTTGTTCTTTACATAAATTAATGTGCTGACAACAAAATCACACACAAATTATCCAAAGTATTAACCCACGAAGGTCTGGACTTGGAGCCACACTCAAAAAAAAGTGTAAAAACACACTACAGGCGGATCCAACTTTGATGTAATGTCCTTAAAACAAGTCAAAATCAGGCTCAGTAGGGTGTGTGGTCTCCACCTGCCTGTATGACCTCCCTACAACGCCTGGGCATGCTCCTGGTGAGGTGGCAGATGGTCTCCTGGGGGATCTCCTCCTAGACCTGGACTAACACATCCGCCAACTCCTGGACAGTCTGTGGTGCAACTTTGACAAACACAGGGAGAGCTGTGCAGTCCCCCAAGGAAATGCCACCCCACACCATTACTGACCCACTGCCAAACCGGTCATGCTGGAGTTTGTTGCAGGCAGCAGAACGTTCTCCATGGCATCTCCAGACTCTGTCACATCTGTCACATCTGTTCAGTGTGAACCTGCTTTCATCTGTGAAGAGCACAGGGAGCCAGTGGTGAATTTGCCAATATTGGTGTTCTCTGATAAATGCCAAACATCCTGCATGGTGTTGGGCTGTGAGCATAACCCCACCTGCAGATGTCTGGCCCTCATACGACCCTCATGGAGTCTGTTTCTGATCGTTTGAGCAGATACATGCACATCTGTGGCCTGCTGGAAGTCATTTTGCAGGGCTTGGTCAGTGCTCCTCCTGTTCGTCCTTGCACAAAGGTGGAGGTAGCTGTCTTGCTGCAGGGTTGTAACCCTCCACATCTCCTGATGTACTGGCCTCTCTCCTGGTAGTGCCTCCATGCTCTGGACGCTGACAGACACTTCTTGCCACATCTTGCAACTAAAAGTTGTAATCTTTGGACCAGAGTCCTCAAAAAATAAACTTCTTGATCAATCACTTAATCTGGGTGGCATTAACTTGGCCTCTGGTAATAAAGTAAAAAATCTTGGTGTTATTTTTGACCAAGACATGTCATTTAAATCCCTATTAAACAGGTTTCCAGAGTTTCCTTTTTTCACCTCCGGAATATCGCCAAAATTTGAAATATTCTGTCCAGGAGTGATGCTGAAAAACTAGTCCATGCATTTGTTACTTCAAGGGTGGGCTATTGAAATTCTTTACTATCAGGAAGTCCACAAAATGCAGTTCGAAGTCTTTAGCTGATCCAAAATGCTGCAGCAAGAGTTTTGATGAAAATCAACAAGAGGGATCATATTTATCCAATTTTAGCTTCCCTTCATTGGCTTCCTGTTAAATTAAGAATATAATTTAAAATTCTTCTTCTAACGTATAAATCCCTTCATAATCAAACTCCATCATATATCAGAGCTCTGATTACCCCGTATGTTCCTAACAGAGCACTTCGCTCTCAGACTGCAGGTATACTGGTGGTTCCTAGAGTCTCTAAAAGTAGAATGGGAGGCAGATCCTTCAGCTATCAGGCTCCTGGTCTGGTGTTCTTTTAGCTGTGACATCATCCAGGGAAGACAGATCACCCGCTATTACCATCTAATGTAGAACAGATTACTGGATCAATGTGTGCTTCTGTGCTTGTTTGTCTCTCTTGTTGTGTCTCTGCTCTGTCTTCTGTAACCCCAGTCGGTTGAGGCAGATGACCGTTCCGAGCCCGGTTCTGCTGGAGGCTTTCCTTCCCGTTAATGGGGAGTTTTTCTGTCCACTGTCACTTCATGCTTGCTCAGTATGAGGGATTGCTGCTAAGCCATGTACAATGCAGACGACTCTCCCTGTGGCTCTACGTTTCTCCAGGAGTGAATGCTGCTTGTCGGGACTTTGATGCAAACGACTGGGTTCCCTTATATAAGAAGTTTTTGACCAATCTGTATAATCTGACCCAATCTAATATGATTGAATTTGACTTTGTAAAGTGCATTGAGATGACATGTTTCATGAATGGGCGCTATATAAATAAAATTGAATTGAATTGAATTGATGTGCCATCCTTGATGATCTGGACTACCTGAGCCACTTGTGTGGGTTGTAGACTCCATCTCATGCTACCACTAGAGTAAAAAAAAATAGCATTCAAACGTAAGCAAAACATCAGGAAGAAAGCATAGGAATTGAGAAGTGGTCTGTGGTCACAACCTGCAGACCCACTACTTTATTGGGGGGTCTTGCTAATTAACTCTAGTTTCCACCTGTTGTCTAATTCCATTTGTACAACAGCAGGTGAAATGAATTGTCAGTAAGTGTTACATTGTGTTGTTTACGTGTTCCTTTAATTTTTTTGAGCAGTATATTTCGTTTGGTCCCAGTTGACGAAAAAAAAAAAACTAGGTCTATCAGCACAATCTGTTGATCTAATTGGCTACGGTGTTGTAGAAACTGTCCAGTCAGAAATCACACTGCATTGGTTGAGAAACTAGTCAGTCCAGAGTTTTACAGTCTGAATGTCACTTTTTTTTTTTATCTTTAAAAGATGTCGCAAGGTGTTTGGCATTTGGACTCAGACGATTCTGGCTGACATAAATGAAGACAGATTAATACAGCCGGAGACAGAAATGTCAAAGCAATCAACAACACAAATACACCTGCTGCATGTGGTCATGTGTGAGCTGAAGGATTTCCGCTGTCCACCGACATTAAACATCCCAGATAGTTTCCCCTTACTCTCAATAATCAAACCAAAGTAACGTTAACTGACATATCAGCAGCCACAATCAATAAATCAAACTGTCAATTGATCAATTCAGCATCTCACAGCAGATCAATACATTTACTTACAAGATTAAGAAGCAGTGAAATTAACAGAGAAATTAAAACAACAAACCCCACGAAGCCAATAAAAACATAAAATCCAAGACAAAAAACAAGCATTTTATTTAAATCTAAAAATGACATAAAAAGACTGGCAAGGCTTATAAGATAGATGTGTTTCCATCAAAAATCTCTTGCAAACTTTTAAAATGTCGCAAAAAGGAAAATACGCATCAGACGTTTCTCCATTTGCTGGTTTGTAGCGAATTGACCTGGCGACGCACAGCGTAACGTCGCCATACGTTGACGTTGGCTGTAATAAGCCAGAAGTAGCGGTTGCTAACTAGCACAGATATATCTCTCTTTGCAGGTGTAGAAGAAAACTCAGAGGATGTTATATTACTCATCTGTTTATCTTCTTTTTTTCCTCTTTTACCTTCCCGTTTCAGTGTCAATTGAACATGAAATAGTACCGACATAAAATCTAAGAAAGCGTCTTGCATATATAAATCAAGAGGCACACAATGGCGAAAGCAGTAAGGCTCCACTTGTGAAAGTGAAATCTGTTGAGCTCTTTTTGGCAATAAGACAGCAATTCTTATAGCCACATTGCCAGACAGTATCTACATTTATTTTTATTTATTTATTTAGTTTTGTGCTTTGCAGCCTCTTTGTAACTTTTACATTTGGTCTTAATCGGGATCTGGGTCTATTCTCTATCACATACCTTCACTACAACTGTTTGAGTCTGAGTTTTGTAGGTTCAGCAATGTAAATCGCTGGATTTAAAAAGTCTTATGTCTCAGAATTTGGTTTTGAAGATTTTAGTCTAATTAAATATCTCCCATCATTGGTTCGCTGGGGTTTATGTAGCTCTGCTACGATGAAAATGAAAGGTCTGGTTGTTTGTGTATCTGCAGAAGAGCTACAGCAGATTATTTCTCTCTAGTAACAGCTTCAATTCATGTTGAGAGGTGATGCTTCACGAAGCTTCTCTAAAGAAAAAAATACTCCAAGTTTTTTTTTTTTTTTTTTTTTACTTGTTTAGAGTGGAACATCAAATCGGCATAAAGGTTATAGGATTTTTTTCTATGAGAAACTATCAGCTTGGCATTCAGCACAAACAAACAACCAAAAACACACAGAGAAAACAATAATTAACCCTGCGGTGTCTCTAACTCACACAGCAGATGCACGTAGACAATCGTTTTATCAAACAGGATAACACACAGGATCTGTTGCAGTAATCACACGCTGTAATGATCATTGGACTGAAAAAGACACACGCAAACACAGCTTCATCACAGGCTGTAGCTGAACCCACAGAGGGTGCTCCATTATCTGATTCAGATCATCCAGCTTATGAGAAACTAAAAAAACAAACAAAAAAACGAAGAAGAAGATCAAAAGCATCTGGATGGGTCAGAAAGAATCTTTCTGCAACATTTCTAACCATCATAGTTGAGTTTCAGCAGAACACACGCTTGTTATAACCTTTTTTGTTATTAAAGATTACAGTCAGATTGACTTTTTTAGGAGACAGTTAACTTCAAAAACAGTATGAAATAATTAACTACAGTTAAAATATCTGTTTGGTTGTATCTGTGAAAGATCTGAATTAGAATGTATACATACCAGTAGTTATAATCAGGGATCATATTTACTGTGTGTTTATATTGCAAATATAAAATTTGAGTTTTTATTAGGCTGAAACTGGTGAATGACTCTATATTTTTTCCTCTGATCCCCAGAGCCTCATCCTGCTTAGGACCAAATTTGATTATGCACAGCGTTCTGTGTAATTAAGGTTCCTTGGTTTGTGTGAGTTTGATGATCCAAGAAAATAACTGGCAGAACCTGATTAATATAACCCTTGTTCAATTCGACTCAATTTGATTTTATTTATTTAGCACCAATTCACCACACATGTCATCTCGGGGTACTTTACAAAATCAACTTCAGTCATATACCCAGACAGATTGGTCAAAAAGTTTCCTATCTATGGAAACCCAGCATATTGCATCGAGTCGTGACAAGCAGCATTCACTCCTCATGAAACGGCGTAGAGCCACAGTGGACAGTTGTCTGCATTGTTGATGGCTTTGCAGCAATCCCTCATACTCAGAATGGATGAAGCATCAGTGGAGAGGAAAGTCCCGTTTAACAGGAAGGCAAAACCTCCAGCAGAAACAGGCTCAGTGTCATCTGCCGCGACCGACTGGGGGTTAGAGAAGACAGAGCAAAGACACAAAAAGCACAGAAGAGCACATTGATCCAGGAATGTTATATGGTAGTGGTGGATGATCTTTCTCCCCTGGATGATGACACAGCTAACAGAATGGCAGGCCAGGTGTACCTTCTATGAAGAGAAAAAAGAGAGAGAGAACATAAAGTTAAAACTTGAAATAACAACTAACAATGCAAAATTGGAGAACAGTAGGAGAACTCAGCAGAGTGAGAGAAAAAGATCTTGATGTCCTCCAGCAGCCTAAGCCTATAGCAGCATAACTACAGAGATTGCTCAGGATAACCTATGTCACTTTTAAGCCTAGTCTTAAAAGTAGACAGGGTGTCTGCCTCACAGACCAAAACTGGGAGTTGGTTCCATAGGAGAGGAGCCTGATAGCTAAAGGATCTGCCTCCCATTCTCCTTTTAAAGACTCTAGGAACCACCAGCAGACCTGCAGTGTAAGAGCGAAGTGCCCTGTTAGGAACATACGGGGCAATCAGATATCTGATAATTAAGGGCTTTATAGGTGGGAAGGAGAATTTTAAATTATATTCCTTGATTTAACAGGAAGCCAGTGAAGGGAAGCTAAAATTGGAGAAATATGATCCCTCTTGTTGATTTTCATCAGAACTCTTGCTGCAGCATTTTGGATCAGCTAAAGACTACGAACTGCATTTTGTGGACTTCCTGATAGTAAAGAATTACAATAGTCCAGCCTTGAAGTAACAAATACATGGACTAGTTTTTCAGCATCACTCCTGGACAGAATATTTCAAATTTTGGTCATTTCCCGGAGGTGAAAAAAGGACACCCTGGAAACCTGTTTAATATGGGATTTAAATGACATGTCTTGGTCAAAAATATTACCAAGGTTTTTTACTTTATTACCAGAGGCCAATTTAATGCCGTACTGATTAAATTATTGATTAAGAAGGGTTTTTTGCGGACCCTTGTCCAAAGATTACAATTTCTTTCTTGTCAGAATTTAAATGCAGGAAATTTAAAGTCATCCAGCTTTTGATGTCATCAAGACATGCCTGTAGTTGAAGTAATTGATCGGATTCATCAGGATTTAAGGATAAATATAGCTGAGTGTCATCAGCATAACTGTGGAAATTAATCCCATGCTGTCTGACAATTATACAACCAGAACCATATATATAGTAAAGAGAATTGGCCTCAGGATTGAACACTGTGGTACTCCACAAGTGACCCTAGAGTTTGAAGAAGATTTATTAACATGAATAAACTGGAATCTGTCAGACACATGAGGTTTAAACCATTGTAATGCTTTTTGCTTAATCCATAGGGTATGTTCAAGTCTTTCTAGGAGAATATTGTGATCTTCTGTATCAAATCAAAGGTTATTTAAATAATGGTCAGATAGTACAGGAACACGAGTTTTAAAATTCCCTACTATAATAACCTTGTCTGTGTTTCACACTAAATCAGACAAGAAGTCTGAGAACTGATCTAAAAACTGAGTAAGGGCCTGGTGGACAATACAAAAACAACAAACAGAAGAGGTTTTATTGCTTTGCAGTTTGGATGAGGAAAACTATGGGTTAAATGTACAAAAGAATTAAAGTAATTAATTTGCCTGGGACTAATTGATAAATCCGACTGAAAGATGGGTGCTACTCCTCCTCGTCAAGTAGTTCTGCTCATTTCAGCCCGGAAGTGGAATCAAAGAAAGAAGAGAAACAGGGATGAAGAATTAGGCGCTGCTGAAGGTGAACAGTGAGGATTGCAGCATTGCAACAGTGTCTCTTATTGTTGTCAAGCAAGTGAAAACACTGCAAATTCAGCAGATCAGACGTTAAATATGGCACTTCCTGGGGTCTGCCCATTTGACTTTTGAAAAAAAAATATCTTGAAATAAAAGAAATGCTAAGTTAAACTTCAACTCCTTAGTGACATAATTTAATTTACACTTGGAGGTTAGACTGGCGTCAGAGAGTCAAACAAATAAACGAGCTGGAATCCGAATTTACAGGTAAACTATAAAACTGGAGCCTAATCTCATTTTCATGTGTTTCCTCCAGTCTCAAACAAAAGACTGTCGCAATCTGGCTTTTGACTCTGCAGGAACAATAGGTGAAAACACCATGAAACTACAGACGGAAAGACGGTTGCAGACAATTTCTTTCAAAGAAGCAACAGCTCAGTACACCACCGTGCAAGCTACTAGTAATCATTCTGGGGTTTTCCCTTGCTGTCAGTCCACATCATTTATTGTACTAGCTGGATGGACAGTCAAATCTCTCCACAATTCCCACACCAACCAAGAGTTTGACTTGTGCCAGCCTGAACTGAAACATGCGCCCACACTTGTCTCTTTGCTGCTCTGTCATTTTCTGTCCACCTTCTTTATGAAAAGCGTCTGTTCCGTCTAATGTGAGATTTCTCCTCTAACAAGAATACCAAACACTGATATGCCTATGACAAAATATAATAAGGTGACTAAAGAAATTATCCTGACCCAACAGAGAGTTTCAGTTGATCAGAAAGAAAATACAAATTCTGTCCTCAGTGTTTCCACGCTTAAATAGGTCCTGCTGCAGGAGTCAAGCTAATCTTTTAAGAATTAGTCAATTGAACCAGAGAAGCAGAGCTGCTGTCTTTCATTGTCTGATCGTGTGTTAGAAATGTTATCCATCCTAAAGACGGCAGTGTCTTGCGACCAAAGATAACGTGGATCAATATCTGACAGTGTCAGATATACAGAATGACAATCTGACAGTGTGACAGCTGCTACGACCTGCGTCTACTAATCAGCGCCGTCAAAATATGAGAGGAAGCACAGGTTCCGAACGGTGGTGTCCCGCAAAAGTGGAAAAGAGGGCATAAGCTTTGGATTTCTGAATCAATTCCTGACAGGGATAGCCTGTCTTGTTTGCTCCAATCAGACCAACTTATCTGATTGGAGCAAACAAACACACAGAGCATCGACCAGGTCTGCAAACAGGTGCATCTTCATCAGCCGGGTGCGTGCTGGATTGCACTCCACTTTTGTGTTTGAGCACCCACAAACCAGTGAGAGCTATCATTATCGTTCTCTTATTGTGACAGCTTATAACGAGACTGATAAATCATTTGGACCCCGATATTGTTTATGAAAGGGCATTGACATTTGATTTCACAGAATCATCCAAAGAGAACTCTTTCATTTAAAACTGGACTAATTTGTATGAGACGTATTCGATTGTGGTTTTGGTTTTGGAAGGATTTGGGAATAAAGATTAGAGCACACAGCTGAGCAGTTGACTACAGACAGCAGTGTAGATGGATGAGAGACGCTGATGAAGTTGCTTATTAAAATTACCGATTTAGAAGTATATGGCGATCGTACAATGTGTGCATCAAACTTGAGGTCGTACCAAAGTTTATGAGATCCACGTCATACAGTGTGTCATGGAGCGGTCTTAGAGGAATGCTAAAAGCTAACAGTGTAAACAGGCCACAGGTTTGCGCCAAAAAAACAATGTTTTACCGGTGAGAGAAACACATTTTTACCAACCAATCAAGACTGAGATTCAGGTGTTTATCAGAGTCACAGAAGCAGCTGCTAGATTCTGGCCTGATGCCCGAAAACACAATCTGTTTGCTGCCTTCAAAGCCCCAAACAGTACACGAGCGTGTGCAATCACTTATCCGTGTAGGAGCCTAAACAGCTCTTACAACGACAAACAAACATAGATCAGAGTGAGACCTCCTCCGCTCATGTCTTTGTTCCTGTAATCACTGCAAAAAAAAAAAAAAAAAAAAGTCCTCTACACAGTCTGGATAAGGCTTCAGGAGCTCATTACAGCAGCGGGAGAGCTTTCAGAATGACGGCCGACAGCAGCGAGTAGGGAACCACTAAACGCTGCCATGAATTCATTACAAACGCTGCTTCTCGTTAGCTGGAGCGAAAATTAATTCCCGCTTTTGTTGCAGGTAACAGCAGCTCTCAGTCTGAAAGAAGATCCGAACAAAGCAAAGAATCATTTAACCTTCTGGGGAACTGGCTTTATTTAAAGAGGATGAAAAACGATGGTGCTTTTAACATCTGCTGCTGCTCATCATTTCTGTCGAAACTGTCGGATGAAGAGCACAAAACCTGTGCTGCAAACTGAAATACATTATGGTTTCATCAGGGTTCTCCTGAAGGACTTACTGAAAACAAGAAAATGGACTTAGAAATCAATCTGCAAGAAATAACAATTACAAAACCAATGGTCAGGTAATTACCCGACATAAACATGGAATGCATCATCATAATTCATCTGATTAGGCGGAGTGCCCTCAGGACAATAATGGGGAAATCAATTTAAGGATATACGATAGATCATTTTGAAAGCAGCTTGTTCTATTTGTGCCGAATTTCTGTAAATACACTGCTAATTGCTGTTCTCATAACTCGATAGCAAACACTATACTTATTCAGAATAATAAAATAAAGCACAATGATAAGAGAACGTCAGGCTGATTTGCAGTCAACATTTCTTAGAATGAATTACAAAGTTATTACGGTAATATGGTAGAGTGTGTTTTACAAAAAAAACATTTCAGTAACTAAACCATTTTATTTTTGACATTTTCCATGATATTCACAAATATTACTTTACTCTGACCACCGTTAAATCTTTACATTTAATACTCTGTCTGTTCTCATCCACAGGTTTCAGTCTGGAAATGGACTCAATCACACTAAATTACTCAGCACCATTGTCCAGCTTTAACTATTCAAAGTTCCCTTGTAAAATCTAAATAAGATTATAGTTCCAAACTAATATTATTTTGATGGATTTGTTAGTTGATTTACTATAGTTTTTATTAACCTGCTAGTAGATGACAAATTAAATTCAGCCACTATAGTAAATGCCTCATACACTCATATTCTCCAGTTTTCTGTGCTCACATCAGTTGTAGATTGAATAAATACAATTACAACACTGGGAAATACGGCCATATTTCCTTATCAACTAACAGAACAAAACTTTGAAAAGCTCTATGATCCGCTTTGATGAAATTCTGATTGTATTTAAGCTTAACATCATCTGACTGAATCTCACTTCACACAGCTCAAAGATAGTAGCTGAGATGTATCATGATGTCATCTATTCCCTCCTCTTTTTCCAATGTCTTTTCTGAGCTGTCATACATTCCTCCAAGTCTTCTAACTCTTTTTTTTTTCCCGGCAAGCTGTTTGAGGCTTTGTAAACTCCTTGTAACCCTAGCTCAGGCATTTCTTGATCTTTCTATGGGGATAATGTTTCGATTTAATTAAATGTAAACATCTATTTTAAGGGTTACTGTCAGATAGCATTTATTCCGATTATTTTGAATTCATTTGCTTTCTTCCTTCTCTTTTTGACCATTCACATCGCTCGTCCTCTTTCTCAGTATAATTATATTTTTTCTTCCTTTTTTTAAATAACTGATACTGAAATTGTACATTTCTTATTGTAAATATAGTCTGCCAACATGTTGCTAGGCAACCACATCCACCAGAAAGCTCTGTGTCTGATTGTGCGACTTTATGAGACAAATCTGCTGCATCTGTTTCTTCCGCCAAACCATAAATAATGAGCATCATATTTGTAATGTGCACACGCTCTCACACATACACACACACATACACACACACACACACACACACACACACACACACACACACACACACACACACAAACATAAAAAAATATCAACTCATCTTTCTCATGCTCCGTTTTTAGGGATCACTTCCTCTTCCTGTGACAGGAGTCTTTATATTTAGTCGCCATCTGCGCCCCCTCACACTCCCTAAACTTCCGCCTCCGCCCCCTAGAATACACACATGTTTATGTATGTCTGCGAGGACCCAAAGTGATAGAAAGCATTCAGCAGGCGTATGCTCAAAATCTACATTAACTCGACATGTTTTAACACAAAGCAGACGGAGCCAGGAGTATAATTCTGCAGCTGGAACCTTTTCACTGTAACAGAAGCGTTCTTCACAAAGCATTTATTTGTCCTTCTCTGGTCAGATTGATGCCATGTCAGAAAGCTGAGGCGCAATGTTTGTTCTGACTTTTGACAAAATAAAAAACCTTCAGAAGGCTTGAGCGATGCATAACACTGTGTTGACTTTTCCAGGAGAGTTTATGCAATCTTTTTGTCCATTATGTTTCTCTTGGATCAGCTGTTTGTTTGTTGGAAAAAGCAGTTTTAGGTCTGAGCTATCACAGTGAACACCTGCATTAAAAAAAGTCACGTTAAATTCATGTCAACAATTCCCCTACCATTACGCCATCGGGGGCGATCCACCCCAACAACGAGACCGCCTGCCCCTCCAAGATGATCACGGCATGTATGAAATAAATAAATTACTGTACATGTTCGCAGTTCATTTTGTTAAATATATTAGTCTTTCTATATAGCGGCGGTTCACATCATGAGCTGTTCTGTTTCTTCGTGGTCGCTCATCTACCTTCAGCTTTCTTTTTTTTTTGTCACCCAAGCAGATATGGTGCTGATTTGCAAGCAGTCACCAATCTGAGCGCGCAGTGAGACTGGTGGGCATGTTTAAATCTCACACATGCTCTCTCAACACGTGTCTGGCGTGTACTTAACTCTGACAAACTCTACTCCGCTTGTTCTGTGCTCGCTTTCAGCTCCATCTCTGCTCTCCCCAAACTCGGTCGACCCCCTCCCAAGACAAAATTCAGACCGGAAACACTGCATCTAGCACATACGTAACAATGGGAGAGGTCCTTGAACACAGCCCTGTGGTACATCTCTCATTTATCAATATGCAATGAAGCTTTTTTTCCCCCCTCTAAGTTCAATGAAGAAAAACTCAACATCAACAATCTGTTCTATATCTGTTCTCGTGACGTCACCTGAAAACTAGGAAAACTGTGGGGGACACTCAGGATGAGCATTTATTTATTTATTTATTTACAATCTCAGGCTGTGTGACCGACTTTTGAAATACTGATTGGTGACTCTGTAACAGATTTATTTACACACAAATATTTATGTTAACACACTAAATGTGGTTGGGTTTAGGTGATATAGTGAAACACTGATTCCTTCATGTACAGCAGGAAACTTGAATCAAGAGAATCAGTGCTTCATCAAATCCAACATCACCACTAGTTCTCCTGTTTGGAGCTCAACATGTTGTTATTCAACTCATATGTGAAATTTACCACCATCATACAGGTCTAACTCTCCTAGAAATATCATCCATCCTTCAGTTCACTGCTTGGTGGTTCTGGTACATTCATGGCATCAGGTCATGTAGAATTTCTAATAAATGTAATTATGTCAAACTTTGCGTTTTAATTAATTTGTTCATAAGTACAGATAAGTCATTTTAAGTCAAATACATTATTGACAATATATGAAGTGTGTTCCTTCATCTACTGTTTAGTCGCTGCCTGAGTGGAATTTCTTTTTAAATATTACTTTTACTACACACAGACTCTAGGCCATATCTAGGCATTTTATGGACCACAGAATACACCCAGCCCTGTAGATGAATGAGTCAGCAGAGGTCCATGGAAAATCTTGAAATT
Source organism: Fundulus heteroclitus (assembly GCF_011125445.2). NCBI lineage: Eukaryota > Metazoa > Chordata > Actinopteri > Cyprinodontiformes > Fundulidae > Fundulus > Fundulus heteroclitus. The sequence continues at coordinate 22,791,669 of NC_046370.1, forward strand.
AAGCATAAATAAAATATAATTTCTCCATCAAAATCGCAATGGACTGCTTTAATTTAGGAAACACAGCATTCATTCCTGTGGTTTCTCTGTTTAAGTACCTAAAGAGGGGAATGCAACCCTGCTTTGTCAGAATTTCATCTAGATTATTTTGCCCCCCTTTGACTTTATTAATGTTATATATTAAGTTAGAAATCGGTTATAAAAAAATAGTTAAATCTTTCTCATAACATATAGGGTTATATGAAACTAGCCAATGAGAACTTAAGGGAGTGGGTCCAACCCAGAGTCTTTTTAGGCAAAGCCATTTCAGTATATATTAACATTTAGAATGAAAAACACCACTCATGACTAGGATCAGGTGGTGGTGGAATTTTAAAGATCAGTAGGTCTTAATGAAGAAAAACCCTGAAGTTGAGTCTGAACTAAATCCTAAAACCGAACTGAAACCGAAACTCAAGCTCTGAAAGAAAAATGTCCTCACAGACTCAAATAATAAAGGCTAGTCCTGACACAAGACAGACAAGCAAGGCTACGCACACACAGGCACACATGTACAGTTATAATCCATTCAAATGCATTCAATATGTCTGTTTGAACTTCAGCCGCCCACCAGCAGACTCCTCTCTGAAACCAGTCCCTTTAACATTGATTAGATAATTATCTAATCTGGCTCTAATATAAAACCCGACAGAAAGACGCCTCTCACATTGCGAGGACGTGCTCTTAGACTCAGCGCGTGCGTTATCCACCCGGCAGGCTTTTTTTGGACATAAATGTCATCAGTTGTTTCACACTGCGCACTGCCGCCCACCGACACAGGACCGGCCATCTGGAGGATTGTTGTCGGGTCTCAGTGAGTCCAGCGTCACAACCGCACAAAGGTTTGAAAGGACCCGAAGACACAACGTGACAGAAGCAGGTCTGCAGCTGCTCTGAAAAGGTCAGGTGGACTCTAATGAGGAGGTGGAGCTAAATTTATCCTCACGGCATCTTCATAATAGAACATATCCGACTATGACTGAGGGAGGGCGTTTCAACGTGAACTTCCTTCATTTCGAATTTATTCAAACAGTATTTTTTCCCTCTTAAGGAGATCATCCTTGTGCTGCTGAAATGGCCCGCAATGCAACAATCATTCTTCCAGATGTAAAAAGAGACAAATCTTTCGGGTATAACGCCTTCTTCCTGCAGGTCCGTACAGTAACACGCCGGCATCATGGTGTGTTTTGAGTGGGAGGATCATGTTACCAAACAAGATTATTATGTAACACACTGACCTCAAATTCGGCTATAAATATAACAAAGGAGTTGAGCGTAGTAACAGAGCAAAGCTGATGAGGATCCGGGTTTGATCTCAAGACTCCTCTCAGTCCTCGTCCTATTTCATCCTTTCAGCAGAGAGAAAGGAGACCAAGATGGGCATCACTCATGTGTGGCTTAAACTGTTATCATAAAGTATCTCAGATGTTTAAATTTAAATGTTATATCCATCCACCCACTACCTCTCAACCAAGACTAGCTCATGGAGTTAGCCGTTTTACTAGAAATCCTCACATCTCACCCTAAACAGCTAAACGCTTCTCCACTGTGATTCTGAGGCAACTCACAGCAGACTGTGTGATTATGACATCGGTCTGTCCCAAAGCCTCCTCCAGTTGGAACATTCCCAAATACAAAAGAGTCAAGGAAGGCATTTTGACCACATGTGTCCTTTTGATGCAGAGGAGCAGTGATACGGCTATAAGATCCTCACCTTGTCCATAAAGACAAATTCAACAACTTTGCAGAGTGAGCTCACAGCAGCTAATCAGCGTTTTTTAGGTCATTAACCTCTGGTCATAGGTACGGCTGAGGGTAGGAGCAAAGACCAGCAGTTCAGCTCAGTTCAGCCGGTTGCTCAAGTGCGAGCCACCAGAATTGATAAAGACTCCTGGATAGGAGTCGAAAGGTTTTCAGAAAGAACTGAGCGAAAGTCCGGTTGCCTCTGATTTAAGCCTGTTTGCTGTTGCGATGACCCGGTTACTGAGAGTTTGCGCAGGCACTCTTTCTTACTATTCATGGAACATGTTGTTCCAAGATTTAAAAGCCTCCTTTGCTACCACAAAGTTATAAATAGGGAAGCTGTGTTTCTTTCATTAGCATCTGTCATAACCGTGTTTTTTTATTTGCTTCTATGGCATATTTGTAGGAAATATTCCAGAATGCTTAGCTGCTGCATTGTGTGGCAATACCAAAGGATTTTGTGAATATACAGAGACTGTTGGGTCAGATGCTAAAGCAGAATGTATCCACTTTGAGTATTGATTCTGATTTTAAAGTCCACGATGAACCACAAAATCCATGATGCATGGATATACGTGCTGTAAGGATAAAGCAGGTGTAAACAATCCATTCTGTATCCTTTGAACAACAAAAAGTAGAATGGGATGAAGGTGTGAGTTGACATGGGGTCACATTAGCAGAAAAAAAGCATTGCTGTAAATCTCCTCTGTTCTTAGCTGTACATTATAAACAGCCATAGTTGTCTGTAAATCGTTTTCACTTATTTCATTCAGCTGGATTATTCAGCTAAGAAACAATTAAAGCCACAAATCATTCTCTGCCAATTCCTGTCAGATTTGTAGTCACAGACGACAGAGTTTAGAAGCATGCTGTAAATGCCACCACGGTGACAGCTCTTCCGAGACACGCCATGCTGTTTTTTTGCATGAGTATTCATGAATGTGAATGATCAAGTAAAATGATAATTCCATCGAAACATAAAGCCACAACAGAAATCGACAGAGGTACAATGATCCTATCTCATCTTGACTTGTGTTTTCTCACAAAGTAACCAAAATGACAACAAGTGACGTGAAAAACGCCAGTGTAGGTTGCACAGGCAGTCCCTTGGTGTTCAGTGAGCTCAATCTTTCCGTTTTTGTGGCACTTGCAGATATGGCTGCACCTCTGTGTTCTCCTCATTGTTTCTAGTTTGGTCCCATTATATGAGGACATTTTCAACAACAGATTTCAATGGATATTGTGCCATTAAAAACATGCAAACTTGGGAAAAATAACTCTTAAGCTCAGGCATACACTGTACGATATTTTCAATCGTAAATGCAGCTCAAACTGTATGACGAAACCGCCAGGTTTAAAAGTTCACAGCTCACGATATCTGTTCTTACACTGTATGGCCTGACGCTCTGATGGGATTGAACAGTAGAAGAAGAAAAAGACGGTTCAGTGTATGCCCAGCTTTAGTATTTCAAGGATCCAAAGCCCTTTCCCTTCACTCTCCCTTCAATCTACCATGTTCCTAAAGGTATGTCCAACCACCTGCAGGGGGGGAAAATTGGGACAGAAAAAAAGGGAAGCATATTAGAAACATTGGAAAATTCTAGAACCTCTTCTCATCACTCTTTAATGTCAGCTTTTCATGAGTTTGGAGTCCAATGATGCATCCAGCATGGCAGCAAGCAGGCAAGGAAAGACTCTTGAAGAACCTCAGCTTCAAAGTATTATCTGATATACCTGCTTCATAAAGACTGTTGTCATGGACACAGTGTTTCACCTCCTAAATGTTAATTGCAAGAAAGGGCAGGACCCCACGGACCAAATGTTCAGCTCTACACACAGAGAGGAGGGACTGATGGAGGAAATCTGGTCATCAGAACATGGTGTTAATGATGAGCTAAGTTAATCAGAGCTCTGATGTTCCCACTACCTTTATGTTGTTCTCAGTTTTCTGACTGTCTACAGAGGAAAACTTTCTCTCTTTTTGGCAAAGCTGACTGGCTGTGTATCACCTCAGCAGGAAATACTGACAAATTTTGCATCTGCAGCAACTCTGCAGGACAACAGAGAGTGCTTTGCTTCGCTCCTCATCACCACAAACAGGTTAAAGGAAACAGAGACTCTGCTTTACACCAAACCTCCAGCCGAAGGAGGAAAACCTCAATTCAAACTTGCTTCTGAGACCAGCAGCAGCTCCATTAAAAAAAAAAACTTTATTTCCAATGCCAGCATATCAGAGGAACCAGTAGCATAGACTCCAGGAGCCATTGCTAAAAGAAGGCATCTGGAAATGCTCAGTCCTCAAGATTAAACCGACCTTTCAGATAAACTTTCTGAATATTTCAGCTTCAACCAGCTGCTCATTAAAGGAAAGGTTACTATGCATTTTACGGGTCACAGAGATTTATTATTTTTGTAGAATATTTCCCACTTTGCAAACCTCTGAAGGAGTACTAAATGAACTATCTCTGAACTTGTTTTGCAGTCAGCCACATAAAATCTTTAATCTCCCCACAGCATAGGCATTTTAAGACACAAGAGAAACCGCTTTGTTCTGTGTGGAGACTTCCTTCGGTCACAGGCTTTCATGCCAAACATAGTGCTCATCATTATTTTGCTTGTTTCAAAGTTCAAATGAAGCTGTCTTCATTATAATGTATTAAATAATGATCCGATCCGTAGGGTTTAAACTGAGATTTGACACACTGAGACTGGAAGGATGCAGCTGAAGAATGACTACTTGGCAGACTTCCATGAAGACAAGAACCTTCGGAGGTTTTGGATTTTGAAAACGTCGGTTCTCCTCCCGTGACATGGATGCAGAGACAGAATGATGAGCAGACAAATTTAGGATGAAAACAGAAGGTGGTCCAGACAGAAGAAGGTGCATACAGACGGCAGACAGTTGTAAATACAGAGAGAAGGACGTACAGATGAAGGTGCAGACAGATGGAGGCACACAAGAGGTACAGGGAGATGAAGGTGAGGACAGACGAAGGAATAAAGGAGGAACAAATTAAGGGTGGAACAAAGATGGAGGTTCAGACAGACAGTAAAAAACTGGAGACAGTAAAAGGTGCAGAGACAAGGAGGTCCTGTCAGACAGAAAGGAGACATGTTCCCATGCTCTAGCTAGCTCACTAGATCAGATGTAAAAACTCCAATAATGTGATCTGTCCACAAAAGAACTTTGATTTTGTCTCCATTTGGGGACAGACATTAAAAGGGGACCATAGAGAAGATGACATTCTAAAACCTCTAGTTCTGGTCAATAAAAGCATCCCCGAGGACTCGCTTAAACTAGTTTCCATCTCAGGACCGGTTCCAGCCCGTGTTCATGTTCTCACCTTCCATCACGAACACCAGTGAGCCCACGTCTCCTTCCTTTATGATGCAGGCGTCCTTCCCATAATCCACTGGGTACATACAGTCCACGATCTCCTGGATCTGAGAGAGCTCCAGGTTCTTCATGAAGTCATTGTCCAGGATGGCATCCTTTATCAGCTCCTTTGACCTGGTAAGAAGAGCAAAAGAAAAAAAAGGATGTTTACCAAAATATCTGCAAAAACAAGTAAACTGTTCATTTATCCATCCATCCATCCATCCATCCATCCATCCATCCGATATCCAATATTCCCTCTGGGTGGGGAAAATGTGATAAAACATCTGGATGTAGTCCGTGAAGATCAAGATTCAGGAGTAAAACTTTGGACTTTCCAAAATGAAATAATCAAAAAAGGAAGAAAAGAAAAACAGGTCACTATAAGGAAAAACCTAGAAAACTTTACTAGATCCAAACATTTTTTAGAATCGAAATTATTTTCTGCAAGAGACATGTTAGGGTCAAACGATCTTTTTAAAACTATGAAATATTTAAAGTTTACTGGAAATCCTTCTGATGGATCAGAGAAAACTAAAAACGTAAAGGCTCTTTGAAATAGGACAGTTAATGTCGGAAAGTCAGGACTCAAGAAATAACTTCAGTTTCAAGTCTCTGAAAAAGTTAAAAACCCTGTTTGCAGATGCAACATGTAGATTTGTTGCATTCAGTCATAAAATGCTACTCTGTCCTGTATGAAACTCAATATCCTGTTGCTGTTGCAGTGACTCTGTCAATGCAGGAGCAGCAGAGAAACCTTCATCCGAAACTGTTCACATTCATACAGCGTCTCAGTGTCTAATTAACTCTCCTGTCTGCAGTTATTTTCCCGCTTCTCTCTGACAGTATGAGGATCTGTGGCAGGAAGGCAGCAGACAGCTTCAGCTCCTTTCTTTTATCAAATAACTCCTCCGAGCTCGTAAACACTGAAACCGCGTCTCTGATCAATGGCAGCCGGGTGGTGTAGAACAGACAGCCGATTCATTCAAAACGTCCTCCAGCACAGATTGATCTTGCAAACGGTGCCGTGCCTCTGGGTGCAGGAGGAATTATCGCGACCAAACTGATGAAAATCTAACAGGTTGTCAAGAAATGTGATATGATTCCCGTAGCTCAGGATAAAATCGGAGGCAGGCAATAAAAAACACTTTATCGTCAGAGGACTCCACCGAGGTCTGCAACATTTCTGTGTATTTTGCTAAAAAAAAAAATCTGTCAGATTGTTGGTATGTGCTAGTTAACTGTGATCACAGTGGCGTGCTGAATGAAACTTGACCTAAAGGATTTGACTGTCCAAAGTGCAGACAGGTGCGGGCCATGAACAGAACCTGGATAGTCATACAAAGCATCAACATTCAGGACCAGCATCAACTACTGACTGCTGAGTTACTTCTTAGTTTGATGAGGATGTTTGTTTTAGTATGATGCATTTACTGTAATTCAAAAAAATTTAAATAGTTAAATAGTTGTAAAATATATGAAATATATAAATAGTTATTTGAATACATCCGTCAGTGTTAAGGCGCAGTATTTAGTGACTTGACTGTTGCTTCTGCATGGTGAGAGCATGAAGCAGGCATTTTTTGTCAAAGCAACAACAAGTTGGGCCAGATGCATTTAGCTGTGCTAACAACATATTGGCCTCATGAAGATGGACGCTCAACATGAAGCCAGGGTGTCCAGTACTGCATAAAATTCTCTATGATCTCCTCTGTCAATATCCTGCCACCGGGACAACAGAGAAACCCTTTCTTAATGCAGAAGTTTGTTGTTTGCTATAAATGTTTAGGAAAATCTCTCACTGTCATGCATAATGGGGAGCTACATTCTATATACATCCATGAGGATATTGCTACAGTCCTGCAGTTGAACTGATGGGCTCCACACTTAGCGGAGACTTGAGATGTTCTTGGGAGAGGGAGCAGTTCAGATACCAACCTGACAAGTAAACTGAAAAAAAGAAAAAACACATACACAATCTCATTCATACCTTTCCACCCTAGTGCCCCCACTCGCAAGGCACAGACTCTTCAAAAAAAAAAAAACTGAACTGATGGAAGTAAAATTAACTAAAAGTATAAAATGAGAAACAGGAAGTAAAGTAGCTTCATCACCAGTACAACTCATGACAAAAATCCAAGGTTTTAACAGAAATCATTCGTCAGGACAATTACCGACTGAATAAAAGATTATCCAGCGGCTTCATATTCTGTTTGCATTCCAAATAATTTTATTTTGCAAATAGACTTTATTATTACAATAATACTTGTAGCTGCTGTAGAAGGCAACTGTCAGGTGTTTACTTCATTATTTTTAATATTCAGGTAAAAGGGTAATAAATACATTTGTATTTGAGATAAAACGTTCAAAAATAGATATGTAACAACCTGCAATTGAACATGGGTAAGACTTATTGATACGCTCAGAGAGCCACATAATACGTTGTATCCTATATGTCTGCAGGAGACCGATTAAAAGAAGAAAGGGGTGTTTTTTTGTTGTTGAGAAGAAGCTATAAAACTCATCTTTCATCCTCTGGAGTTAATGAGGTATTAGTTTTACTTTATTGTGTGCTTATTTATGTAATTCTTCTGTATTTCCTGTGAATTTCTGTATTTCCTGTGAACTAATTTAGGTTGTGTTTACCTTCTTGGTTTTGATGGCATTTTGTTGGGCACTGTGAGGGATAGTAATGTCTGTTGAAATCAAAGGACAATGTTGAGCTTTGATTAAAGTCGAGAGGAGTAACAATACTTCTAACTCAATGCAGATCATCCTTTGGAAAAGGAGTTGCATTAAAATCGGACACAAATTAAATGGAAAAGTTTTCATTTACATGTAAAAAAAAAAAAAAAAATTCTCAGGCTAGAAAGTGTTTATTTTAAATTAACCATATTTGGGTCTTCTCTATGTATCAATTACTCGAAGAACGTGGAGAATGTGGAGTCCAGCTGCACACATTAAACCACAAATCACTTAAACTGAGTTTGATCATTGTCAACGCTACGCACGTGGAAACTAGTTGCTTTCCGGTCATATTATCCCTGCAGCTGGTGTCTTACATGAACTCTGGCTTGTGGCTTGGTTGTTCAGAAGAGGAGCTGCTCTATCCTTTAAATGGAGAAAGTAGCAAGCAGCTGAGCCGTCGTCATCGTGCAGAAACTAAAGGGGAGGAGAAGGATGGTAGAGCAGAGCCAAAGGTTTCCTTCCTGTCGAGAGTGGAGAGCTCAGTTGTATTGAAATGGACTGAAAGAGACAAAGCGAGTGGAAGGAAGATTGTGAATGCTCCAAAGATCATCACTGGCAGCTGCTGAATGATTTCCAGAAGAATATCTGCTGAAATTTAAATAGCCCTGTAAGGATGTATCCCAACAAAAAACACCTAAAGTCAGTCGGACGTAACCTCGCTAAATTCCTGCAGAAATATGATTTTAGTAGAAAGGTGTAACACTGGACTATCAATTAACAGGAGAAAGAATTTCATTTGGTTGAATTTGAAGTTTGGCATCACATCAGGCAACTAAAAATAAATGTACATCATGAGCAGCATGCTTTGGAGCAAAACACTGAATAAAATTACATTATTCTTTACTGTAGCTTTTTTTACATGCCTTAAACACCGACGTCAAACTACATGAGCTCTTTAAAGTCTTCTAATTAGAAATGTACCAGTCAAATTATCAGGGTTATATTCTGAACTAGAAGTTTTGAATGTGTTTTTACAGTGGGTGAAGACCAAACATATGATCTCCACGATCTGTTGGAACAAGCCTGGAAAGCTGCTACAAGCAGACAATGTATAACTGCATTAATCCCACGTATATAAAAAATCTGTTTACTTTCTGGTTGTTTAAGTTTTCTTTAAAGCAGCAACAAAAAAAGTATCCATTTCACCTGAATATATCATCCATCAGGTTTCATGAGACATACCCATGAATCATTAGGTAAATCGGGACTAAAAGGTAAATATAAAAAATACAAAAAATTATTTTCTTTAGAACTTTCTAAAAGGAGAAGTTGTGGCTTTACTCTTCAATCCAATCCACAGCATCCCCCCGCCAAGCAGCAGACCTCATTGAGAAGGTCTGCAGCTAAAATATTAGTTCAAACTTTCTGAGCTGAGATGAGCAAGATTACTTTCTGAGGCACGGGAGGAAATGCTGAGCGATGTAACTTCATTGTTAACATGGAGGAAATGCTCACTAATGTCTGCCAGATAAATTCAGCTTGAGTTAATCTGCAGAGGAAGCAAGCGCTGAGAGATCTGTTAGCGCTGGATTTTATTTCGGTGACTCCGCAGAGACAAGATGTATTTCTGTCCTGCTTCAGGTTCTGCATATGAGCAGGACTGAGGAGGAAAAAGCAGCTTCGGCGGGGACACTGTGTGATCTGGACGGAGGGAGTGACGAAGCGCGCCCTTACATTGTTACCGCATTAGTCACAGGGGGAAGGGAGAAGGTGTAAGGACGATACAGGAGATACAAAAACAACAGATGGATGAAAGGGGAGAATTAAGACAGAGGAAGAAAGAAGCTGGGATTAATGGGAAAGCACACAGAAGAGCATGAAAACAAAAAACAATTAAAAAGGAGCTGATAACGCAAAATAAACCTGAACAAAAATATCTGTGTAAAACCGCTTTATGGAAATGAACAATTGCTGTTTCGGCCCCGACTCCGTGTTTAACAGGTAAGCAGGGAGTCATTAACTCTTTACCATCAGCCACTAAAGGAAAGAGAAACACTGAAAACATCTTAAAATACTATCAGTCTATCTAGAGATCAATAAAACCTCATACAAGGCAGAAACAGCAGTAGATTAACAATCCATAAACCCTATTTCTAGACTTCTATGTGCATCACAGCTACAGAAGAGGCCGAACTAGAAGATCATGATGAGCAACGCACACCTGACTAAATAAAGAATCTGTTCTGTGAATAATAAGGCAATAAAACCTTAAGATTCATTTATCCTGCTTTCAGAAGATACAAATAGTTTTAATCTAGGAATCACTTCAAAATTATTGTAAGAATATAGTTAAAACTCAAGACGTAGTTTGATGATAATTATTTATTTTTTTAATTCGAATAACCCAAAATATTATGTATTAATTAGTAACTGATGGATTTCCATGAGTAATAATCTTCAGTGCCATTTTTAGCACTTCTAGATCAAAGACTTAACTGGAAAGCACGTATCTCACACATTAAACGAAAAGGATGTCAACTAATTGCACTGTTTTGCGTTCCTTAACGCTTAATGTTACATACAGAACTGTAAAGACATTAATGCCAGTCAATTTGATGATGCTTTTTACATTAGCATCCAATAGCACTCATCATAAGAGGAAAAAGATGATTTTAAAAGTGTACTAAGGAGATGTGCTACTTTAATGTAAGAGTAAAATTATGAAATATTTTGGATATTGATTTAAAAGCTTGAGAATTCCGACTACCGAGGACGAATGCAACTCATTTGCAGTCATTTTAAATTTGTTAAAAGATCCTCTGGGGGGGGTTGAAAAAAAAAGTACACTCTTGATCCACAAGAATAACACCTGCACCAAGCCTGGAGGATCCAGAGGGCTGTTAGAGTTAGACTTTGTGAAGTGAGGACCTCTGGGTGTATGTTGAAACAAAGCAAAGTTACTGTATCTTTCTTCACAGAAGATTCCAATGAATAACAACTTTGTAAATATTACACCTGCTGAATAGTTGCCCCTTATTTTGTGCCTTCCATTTCACACATTAGCAGTTTTACCCTTTATGTTTTCATGTATGAAAGGTAGTGATTTAGTGCCATCCACATCATTTCATACCTGCCATGGGGACATTTCATAGAAGTTTGACATCAAAGGATTTAAACTGTCTTTTAGAGTTACAAAATATAGACTCACGGTCATCATCCTAATTTCAGTACATGCAATATTGCTTGGATGCAGCTTTTGTTATGCAATATTGCAGGTTACTTGCATTTAGACTTTTTTTTGCTAATATTATTCTTGACAGTTGGGACTTCTCCTTTATGCCCACACCTGTATAACATCTGTGTAAGTTGCTAAAGCTCAGGGAGACTGGTGGGGTGGTTTTAAAATAGAAAAATTACAAAATAAAGTGACTCAATCTAATAGATGTTGACTACAAAATATTTTTTTTGTATCGCAATTTCATGTTTTCTTTCTAATGTTGTGCAACCATGTTCATTTTCCATCATCTGATCGCAGTTTACGATATGATAAATGTGGGTATAAGATGTACAATGCACACGTGTGATTGCTTGTGGAAATAAAAGGGCAGCGCATGGCTACAACCTGACTGAGAGCTCTGGTAAAACATTTACATCATCACCTACTGGTAGCAAACTGTATTGGAAGTTGTCTAGATATCTTATCCATCCAACCATCCATCAATACATCCATCTGTCCATCCATCCATTCTTTTTTATGGCTTTGTAATGCCTGCAGGGTCTGCCTGGATATTTCATTCTACACTTAAGATGTTTATGATGTGTTTAGCTGCTTCCATCTACTTCAGAATTCCATTTAATTTCTTGTTCATGAATTTAACTGTGTTTTTTTTTTCCACTTGGGCTCCAGTCAGATTTTAAGTGGACTTACAACTGTTCAGAGTGAAAATGTTTTGAATGTTTCTACAGCATCAATGAGACACGGGGATAGTGACCACCAGCAGTGAGGAAAGCTGTTCAACTCTCATTCACAGCTGAAACATGCAAATATATTTAACTATTATTTTTATTTATGTATGCTTTTTATGGCTTGTGAATCTGAATATTTTAAAACTGCTGGCCGTTCAACACAAACAGCTGAGTTCCATCTTTTTGTACAAAAAAACTGACAAATAAATATTTACTAAAATTAGTGAATTAGTAAATTAAATGAGGACATGTAATAAGGATCAATAAAATCATATTCTCTTCTTCTTTGAATGTATCCCAGATCTTGTTTTTTATCCAGAATAAAGTAGCATTTAATCCATAAAACAGAGAACTATTGGAATTGAATCAGGATCAGATTTTTGTGGCTGTTTAACTCCAACACTTCCATTGTGGGAGCACTCAAATCTGTCATAGTTCTCGTTTAATACCTTTAGGAGAAAATGGGATTACAATAACTATAGAGGTGGTATTTCAGGGGAAAGAACGACAATCGGTGATGTCCTGTAGACCAAAACTGGACTGAACAGAGAAGTTGATTTTAAAGACAGATTAAATTTCATGATTTTCAAAAGTTCTGCATGACGGTTTTTAAACTAAAACACAAGTCAGTTTTTTTTTTTTTGTATCTCTCATCAAGAGCAGGAGAGCTGTGGCAGAGACGTGTTTAAAAATGCAGCGAGTGTTTCCCCCAGTATCTGAAGGGAGTTTTCTACAGCTGCGGGAACCACAGCAGCCATTGCCACAGACTCACCATAAGGTTTACCAACTTCTGGTTCCAGCGTCACGCTGCAGCTGGTGGTCCTGATGTGGACCCAACGCAGGTCTGCCTCTGATGTGCATCACTTCAAAACTCTGTCAGCCGCGAATCGGGGACAGTTTCAGCGGATCATTAACTCGTCTGCAGACACCAGGAGAGCTGGTGGGAGTCCACAGCCCACACACACTCTTCTCCATTACTTTGTATTTTTTCATGTAACACACAGACACATGCAGGCGTGCTGCAGACTTGGAGAGGAGATGGGAAGCAAACCCTGTCATCTGCTTCTCTGTGTGGGAAGATAAAAACCAACACGCTGGTTGTTCTAGCTGCCACAGACAGGAAAAAAAAAAACAAGCCTTTTAACGGTCTGTAAAAAGTTAAAGCAGCTTTCAGCAGAACTACCATTAAGGGGAGTCCTTAAAGTGTCAGATGTCAGCTCAGTGATAGCCGCCACACTGATGAATAAACACCACCGTCTATAAAAACCTCCCAAAACCGATCCCAGCAGATCATCCACCATTTAAAGGAGATATAAAAATAAATTTTTATTGAATACTAGGAGGAACATAACAACTGCCCTTACTCTTCTCATACATTTTTCATCCTAATAATTACTCCAACTCTACATGAGCTTCAGTATCTCAGCCACTCAGAGCTACAGAATAGCAGGAGTGTCAATAAGACACAGTGAGACTCCAACCAAGTGGCCCCGATACGTTGCTGGCAGACACCGTTTGAATGTGTGGCACCAGAAATATTATAGTCTGTTAAATGTTGCATCTAAGCTTTCCTTTCAGACTGTAACACGGCACAAACTGGAATTCAGCCTGCTGTGTAGCTCTACCCCACGCAGAGAGCCCAAACACTTTAGCACTGCTCCACACCGCAGCCAGCCATATTTAGACATCATCATCGAAACGCCGAGCCTCCTGGATATCAGAAGGGGCCGAGCTAATCCAGCCGCTGAAACCTAAACTTCAGCTAGAACGGCACCGCATGACCGCTGATGAGCCGATGCCGCAAACAGTTTTCGCTGAACGGTGAACTCACGGAGATGTGAGCAGGTCTCAGAGTGGAGGTATATGGAGCCGTGCTGATGACCAAGTGTGCCCCGGCCGTTAAAGGGGCTGAATTCCTATTTGTAAAATGAAATGAAAATAGCGGCAATAAGTCTCCACGAATGATAATCTCCGACCATAATTGACATACACCACATGGAATGTCTGGACCTCTTGGGTTTTTATGTAGACATCTGTTAGCGATCTAAAACCTGATTAGGATAACTAAATCCGAAGGCTATCTGGGTATAATAATCATTAAATCATAAAAGCCTTTCAGATATATAAAAAAAAAATAGATAAAGAAGCAGAAAAATATTTTATTTATTTCCTTTTAAATTATGGATCCTTCATTTTCTGGGTGGAGGTCCTGTTTGGGACCCTGAATCTATTGTTATCATGAAGCCGCTGAGGTTCCTGCCTCACAGCCAGGAGAGCCTCCAGGAAAATTCAGGAACATCTACTGTATACTCTGCAGCAAAGGAACAGGAATAATGTTGTTTAAATGATGGAGTTTAACTAGGAAACAAACAAACAAAAAAGAACTGGAAGAATTCAATTAGATTATAAATTGAGCCTATATACTACACAGCCCTATGATGTAATGTGCATTTTGGGGCAAAACTAATTTGCACAAAATGACAAAAATAAGACCTGCTGCTTGCAGATTTTACGCCATCTTACCTTACCACACAAAGATCTTTCCTTCAACCATCTTCTCCATGCTATGGATCAGTAAAAAAATAAAGAGTAGAGCGTTGCAGTACTCTAAACTTGCCAGTTTTTTCCAGTCTGAGATCCTGCCACTGTGTTGATGCACGGATCTACACGTTTTGTAGGGATGCAAGGATCAATCAGCCAGAGAGGTCAAATACTGAAGACTATAATTGTATTTATTTTATTACTGTTTGTTGCTATTCATTTAATTAATAAAATTGTCTGCCTCGTTGAAAATCAACAGGTTTTTACATCAAACTGTTGCAGACGTCCTCCAGCAAACAGAACGTTATCAGTTTATCCTCCAGTTTATGTTATTTATTCATTTGTATTACGGATGGACGATAATTCAAATATGATATATATCGGTCAATAGATGTATATCTATGATTTGAAAAAAAAAAAAGGTCAATAAAAAGTTCAATAGAACAGTGTTCCTTCCTTATGCATTCTAGCCTATCATGTAGCTTAATATCACACTCGTTACATCTTCCAACCAATCACAAACACAGACCCAGGAACTCTCCATCACCAAGCTCCGCCCCTTCAAAGAGTTCAGAGAGCATGCATTGTTTTTTCTTTTTAAAAGCTTACTGTTTTGGTAAAAAGTTGATTTGAATAAAGGGTTGAGTTTGAATTCAGTGTCTGTGTGTTCTGTATCTAAAAGTAAGTCGCTAAACAACAGTATAAAAGGGCTGGGGCTGTGCTTAAAATATATCTTTTGAATTTGTTGATAATTATTGATATCGATGAATATGATTCTTATTTTATCGATATGCTTTTTTTCTATATGGTCCAGCCCTAATTTGTATTCTTTTTTTTTTTTTAGCAAATTCAAAGCAAAGCCAACATGAATGCTACTGCATCCGCTATCCTGGGGAGAAACATTAAAAGTAATTATCAGACTGCAGGGACACAGGCAGCATGCGGCAGGAATTCTGATGATGAAGAACAGCTTGTCGTATTTCTGGATATCCGAAGGTCTAAGGAACACAATGGGAGGCTGACCAGGAGATGCATCTGTGTGCAGCTGTGTGAAAAGAATACTCAGAATCAGATGATGATGCGGCTGTGTTTAAATCACTGAGCTGCAGACAGAGCAGGTGGTTTAACAGACATTTCTCTGATTTCCCCCTCCATCAAAGCCTGTGTCTGAGGAACCTTCAGCCTGAGGCCCTGACTTCGGTCAGCGTCATGTGATTCATCAGTTTCATCAGTTTCATCAGTTTTACAGTGACTCACTGAGTGTTTTTGTTAATTCTGAGGAGTGCAGCCCCCCCCCCCCCTCGCCCCATAATGGTGTACACTATGCTCGAGTCATTGCATTATCTGATGTTGATCAGAGCTCAGCAATCAGCCCAAAACAGAGCTGAAAAGCTTCATTAACGCAGAACAGAGCAGATCCATTAGAACTCATTCCTGTCGCTAATGAGCAGCTGCAGGCCTCAAACCAATCAGAAAGATTTCCCTCAGACCCTGGCAGTCACTCCTTTAAACCAGACAGACATGCACTGAACGCTTTCTACACTCAGGTACCTGATTTAATTGCACCTGCTGAGGAAACATGTGGAGCCATGGAATATCTCCTGACAGTAAACAGCTTTAAAACTTGCTGAGAGGACAGAACCTCCTGTAGTCTGCGGGAGGTCATGTTCCAACAACCCGTCACAACCCCTAGCAAAGTGCAGCATGTCCTGCAGGCTGTACAGGCTGTGCTTTAAAACCAGCCGAAAGGACAGAATCCCCAGTAGGATGTCCTGCAGGTTCCAGCTGAGACGACAGAACCTCCTGCAGACCCCCCCCCCCCTCCCAACAATCCTGCAGGACACCCTGTTCAGATTTTAAAGGTGCAGAGCCACTTTATTTGACTTTTTTATTGATATGTCAGTAGCTCACTCTGGTTGCATACAAAGTTTTTAATTTAGTTAAAAACTAGTTGTTATTTTTGGAGTGTTAAGCTTTGGTTTTGCTCAATTTGTATACAGCCTTTCGTGTTTATTTACGATTTTAACAGAAGTACGTACTGAGCATGCGCAGCAGTGGTTAAAACAAGGATGCGGCAAACGGCTATTAGCATCTCCAGGCTAAACAATGAACAATGTCCCGAGATCTAGTGAAAAATTATGCAAAAAATAAATTCCAGGAGGGACAAAAATGAAATGTCGCTGGGAATACAGTATGAACGTTGGTGCTAACTGAAGCGGACGTCAAACCTGCCGATTGCTCAGATGTAACCGCAGAGTTGACGTGAGTAAATGTTCTGATATGAGGCTCTTAAAGTTGCTGTTAGATTGTTTTATTTAATTAATAACATTTGGATTTCGAGTACCCTGAGCTGCCGCTTCACTGCGAGGCATTGCAGAGGGTCAGGCTTGGTCCAGCATTATTTAATTTTGATTTATCACTTAAGCATAGTTCTGCAATACTGTCGCTAGATGTCACCACGGCTGTTTATATCTGCTAATCGCACCCGGCGCTGGGCTATATTTATCCACAAAATGGACCGTCAAAACATTGGTGTATACAACCTTATTTTATCATGATCAAATTGTTTTTTGTTTTGTTTTTTAAATATATAATGAAGCTATATACCTGTAACCTGCTGTAGTATGAAGAATGTTCTGCATGCCCATAGAAGCTTGAGAGGTTTTGAATGAGGTATTGGATTTCGCGAGAGGTTCTATCCAGTCAGCTGGTTCTAACCCACTAAAATCAAGGAAGTTTAAACCTAGCAGACCAGACAGAACCTTCAGGGCACAGGGAGTTCTCCTGACATGTTAGAACCTCTGCAGGAATGAGTGAAGGACCTACTGTGGGCTCTTGGGGTAGAAGGGCAACGTGACGTGGCACAGCTCGCTGATGTCAAAGGCAGTGGGCTCTGCAGAGATGGCCTGCCTCTTGCTGCGGTGCTGGTCCGGCTGCAGAACCAGGTTCTGCTGCTGGGCCTGGACCTGCTGGGCCGTGGCGGGTCGTATCACTGAGCGGTACTTGTCCAGCTCGTTCTGCAGCCTCTGGATCAGCTCGTCCTTCTGGTCAAGCTCCAGCTCCAACTCGTCGATCAGGGCGTCACGCTGCCGCAGCTCCTCAATCTTCTCCTGCAGAGCGTACTGCAGGTCCCTCAGGGTTCCCATCGATCCTTCGGGTGGTCCTAGAAGGACTGCAGTCGCCAAGGTCCTCTGAGATGTCTTTGGGTTCTTCGTTGCTTTTTAAAATGTTAGCCCGCTCACAGTCTCGTTATAGCACTCCCTCAGTCTTAGTGACATGTAAAGGCAAAAGATTTAATCATCCTCCTGAAGCTTCTTCGTTTAATGCAGCAGAAAATGCCTTTGCCTGATTTTCTCTTGAACATCTGGAGTATTAATGACTTTCTGGAGCTTTCCAAATGTTTCTTTTGATCTAAAGTCCTTGGAACTCCAGATTCTTGAAAGAATTCCCTAAACTTCAAAGTTTCTGAAGAAAATCCTCTTTACAAATGCTGCGTCTGTTGAAGGTCTTTCAAAACTAAATTTTGCCTTGTCAGTGGTACCTTCCGTGTTCCCTCTTGGTGCGAATACATTTATTTAGCAGACATTCCAGGAATATCTGCAGCTGTTATTCTTGGGTTCGTTCAAAAAACAGAAGTGCTTCCTGGATATCAAAAAAAAATAATAATAGCTCTCTGGGGTTTTGAGGCACTTTGAGTTGCTTGCCAGAGGTAAATGTATAAATATTATTGGTGTTTTTTTATTCTTTTTTAGGGAAAGATAAAATCAGATGATGAAAAAGTGATTTACCCTGGAAACACTGCGGGTCATACTTTCCATCCTGCCGATTGGATCCAATCAAAACAAACCCCATGATCCACAATTCTGGATCATGGATGATCTTCCTTAATTAGCAAATCTGGAACCCAAGGAATCCTCTCGGTGTGAAAACATCCCGAAAAAACTGATGATGTCAGGAAAAATCCAGAGTAAGACTGACAGAAACAAAGTTTGCAATCAGTATGGAAGGCTGATCCGAGAAGAGTGCTGCTGCGTGTTTGGGTGCGCTGAGGAACAGTTTACGCGCATGAATAAGCCTCCGCCGCTTGGATTTATTAAGTGTGAAAACGAAAAAATAAAAAATAATAATAATAATTTAAAAAATAATAAATGCAAAAGCGAACCAAGATGCAATAATCCAGCTGCTCCCAATGTACTCCCGACTCAGGAAATGAGGCTAACGCGTTTAAATCCCAACTGGATCCGAGATAAAAAAGAATCCCGGAGCCTCCGCAGGGATGGATGCTCAGGGAGATGAGAGGACAAACGGCGGAGAAAAGAGGCGCTGCAAGCCGCAGCGAGAGCCGGCAGTCCGGAGAGCTGCTCCGCTTCAGTTTAAGCCCAAACAGTTGACGCTTAAGTGGAGGCGGAGAGAGAGGAAGAAAGTTGGGCTGCCTTAGCTCCTCTTCATCACCTGTCCTCCTCCTCACCTGTCCTCCTCCTTCGCCTCCTCACTTGTGCAGCTTCATTGAAAAGTTTTCTATGTTCAGATGGAGCAAAAGCTGGCTAAGCGTAAATCATGCCCCCCCGCACACACACACACACCCGCGCGCGCGCGCGCACCCACCCACGCACCTTATCAGGCCATGCCGATCCAACCTGGGTGCAGTAAAATGAGGGTCTCCGATCCTGATTGTCCTCAAACTGATTTCACTTGGAGTATTTTAAGTTTCGGTTTCTGTGTTGGAATTTGCTGCCTGCTTGAGGAGCAGCGTCTGTTTGAGTCAGTCGACTCAGAAACAGAAAATCAATACATTCTCACCAGGAACAGGCAGATAAACGTGGATAATAAAGGGATAAAGGCCGTGAATAGCGTCGGGAAAACAAAAGTCTGCCTCAATCAGATCACACGACCCAATTTATTTTGCGATTCAAAACCTGGAAATGCTTTCTTATTCATTCAGTGTGACCCTGCAGGACTCACTTCAAATAATAAATAAAAAAGTGAGGGGAAAGAATCCCCTCTGTTTTAGGAAAGTTTGACCAACAAACTCCTTCAGTCTTTAGTTTAGTAGTTTAGAATGTTTCAACTGGAAGTTTTTCTCACGTGAAACGAAAACAGGAGCTACAATAAATTTTTTTTGCTGTTCAACATCATGTTTACCCGCTTAATATTGTTCTGATCAGATTAAATTAAGGATATCACTGACAGCAGGGCGATTTAATTAACAACTTCTTCTGTTGGAACCGAATAGAGAAGTATTATGTTGTCAGATTGCGCTCTCTGTAGGCCAATTAATGTCATTACAGCGTGAAAAAAGTTAGGAACATGTATCCTCCTAGAAACTCTTTCGAAATGAACCTGGTTTGGACTGTAAACATCCTGTTTTTTATCAGGAAATGTCATTAAACAAAATATTTAGAAAATCTCTCAAGGAGAACAAACATAATCTGAACCGAACATACAATCCAAAACGACCCAAAAACCTATGCCAGGTGTGGTTCCTGAAGCTCATCTCGTTACCCACATGTGGACAAAAAATCTTCCAGAAGGATTTCAAAATATTCCTGCTGGCTTTTCTGCGATGTTTAATCTCCTTGAGATTCAGTTGTTTTTGTTTGTTCATGTGGACATGCTCAGCAAAATAATTAAGATAATTAGATTACCTGACGAGGAGAAACCTTCAAAGATGAAAAGACCGTTGTTCCTGTTTTCAGTCTTTCTGCAGGCGGCCGGCCCCTCACTGACCCTGAAGGACCTGGAGGAACCAGTTTTATGTGGCTGTCAGGACAGTGTTGTTTGTTTTCTTTTTCATGTTTTACCTTCAAATCCGCCCAGGACGTTTATAGATGTTTTATTAGCAGCTAAAACACCAGAATCCATACGTGCTTCACACATTTACACAACAGGTGACGCAGCAGAGAAGAAGGGTTTATTTTAACCCTGTTCATCTACCGGTTTAATAGATGTACTATTTCAGTCTCAGTGAAAAAACCTATTGGATTAAACACACCTAATGCTCCAGTTGGATGGTGGTAGAGAATGGCTGTTGAGAAATTGACATTTTCTTAGGACTGAACTAAAATTCAGCATCACACACCAGCCTGAGCTAGAACTGGTTTAAGATCCAGTTCAGACCTGTAAAAATGAATAAATGGATGCGTTACACGCATGATCTAAGGTGGTGCTGACTAATGAACGGATTAATTCATCGTTTGATTTCTGTTTTGTTTGAACAGTCGACAGTGAGATTGAAACCAAACAAAACACTAAAACTAAAACCAATATAAAAAAAAATCCCAATATATTTGTTAACTTTTACACCTTTTTGCCAAACGGATTGGATCACCCCTCAAAATCATTGTATTTAAGTGTTCCAACCACTTCCATGTTGACAGGGTTTAAGATTCAGTACTTAGACATGCAAGCTGCTTCTAAAAACATTTCAGTATGAAGAGGTCGCTTTCTGGAGATCGGTGAATTCCAGTGCGGTGCCGTGTTAGGATGCCATCCATTCATGATGTTTAACCATTAGTAGATATTCTGCCTCCTGCTGCAGTGGTGTGAAATATGCAAAAAGCGCAATAGAGACATGTTCTCTACAGTGACAAAGCTTGCCTCTCTGTCTGGTAATGGCATGCATGATTCTGCTGCCAGGCCTTCTCGTCCAACGTCAGTGTCTGACCTCACAAATACGCTACTGGACAAATGGACAAGAATCCCCATAAATGCACCCATAAGTCTTGTGGAAATCCTTCCCAGAAGAAACAGGAGCTAGCATCCCACATCATGTGAACCCCCGTAGATGAACAATAGGATGTCACATAGAGTGCCAAAAGTACTCACTGAGTGTGAATTGTAGCCTCCGGCACATTGAGTTCCAGGTGTGTTTCCTCACCTGTGCGTGTTCAGGAAAAACTCAGGGAAGCTGATGAAGGTCCGTCCAATCAGCTGGCCATCATTAACACAGACCGATTTCTAAAGAAATGCAGCACTAAATTCTAAAGATCTACAATACTAACTGATTTCTAAAGAAATCAGTTAGTATTGCATTGTTTAGAACCACAGAAAGGAAGTGGAGTGAGTGATGGAGCAATCGGTCAAGATGGGGACGGGGTTGTCCCTTGGGGTCCTATCTGCATGGTTAGTGATCCTTTCAGGACTGTAGCTGAGAGAGGGTCGTTGCATCATTATCCGTCCTTCAGATATATTTATTTAATCGTAAAACCAGAAACTCTGGTTATTGGACATCATCCTGCGAGGGGAAAAAAAAGGTCCTTTCTAAGCAAAGAAAAAGGAATGATCCAGATATAGCAGCTAATTCAACATGTGTGGGTGGACTAATCGTTTCCACCTTTCCTAGTCAGCATGATCCAATCAGCTGCCCCCATGACAGCCCAACAGGTGACCTCTGTCTATCTCCATAAGCGCTTTGAGGCTGTCCGATGAGTAGTCCCTCGTGTCAGCTGACTTTCACTGACCACGCTCACTGCCAGAAGCAAAGGTAACTTCCTGATGACACCATCACTTCCCACCTGACTCCTGGTGGCTGTGCTTGATATTCCAGCTGCTTGTAAATCCCTCCAAATCCCTTCCTGCATCTGTGTTGGCTGCATGCTAGGCAGCTGTCATCAAGTCATTCTGGCCTTTTCATCCCATTTCTTGCTTTTATTCTAATTTTTCCCTCAAAGCACTTTGGACTGACCAGTGTGTGGGTCGTCTTTTTGTTCAAGAATGGTTATTCACACTTAAATTTGCTTCTTGCAAATAATAATAACAATGCTAATTTGCACTTAGAAGCGCCTTTCAAAACACTGAGCAAAGCTGTACAAACAAAGCAATCGGTCTGCACCAGCTCTAGTCATTTACTTCATTTTGCAGGATGAAGAAATATTTTAACGAATGTCAGAGATGGAGTTTGCAATGTTCTGAGTTGTTTCAGCTGCCCGATTAGTTGTGGGCTACAGCCATAATGAAACATGCCAGCATATATGTTGCTTTGTGGTGATCATTTTTTAATTGTTTGTGAATTTGTTGCTTTTGGTTCAGGTCTGTGTTTCACTGCAGAGTGTGTTCAACATATTGTTACACTGAACACATTTTTAGACACTTTTTGATATTTTTATTGCAACCAGATTTGTCAAAGGAACATAATGTCCACAGCGACACTGAATGCGTTCACTGTTTATTTATTATACAAGGCAAATAACTGCTTTGCTGTTTCCTGCTGCTGGTTTCTTCTGTTGATCCGTCGGCACCCTTATCAGAACAAAGGTTACAATGGGAGCTGAGATGTGAGTAAATTCAACCAGAAATAACTATTAAAATACTAAAGAGGAGTGAAACAGCTAAAAATAGTTACAGGCAACCGATTGGTCTCGCAGTTATTTTATTCTTATCCTGAGGAGAGATTGAGTAGTAAAACAAATGTGACCGTTCTGATCAATATTGTTGATCAGAAACATTTTCAGACCCTTAGAAACAGTTCTCAGAACATCTGTGAGCAGCTGGAGAGGCGTCTGATCCAGACCCTGTCGGTTAAAGGCCTCCAGACACACACACACACACACACACACACACACACACACACACACATACATACTGGAGCGCCTCAGTGTGTCCACAGATAGCAGCAGGTTAAACATTAACCTCCTGCAGCTTGTAAAGCTAACATCAGGACAGTGAACCTTTGGAGTTTGATATGATGTGATCACACACACACACACACACACACACACACACAGAGGGCTCTGACGACACGCTCACACACACTCACACTCAGAATGACACAGCTCTGATCGGAGGGAGGTGATCTCTGAAATTGCTCAGGTGAGTTTTTCTGATTTACGTTTTTGGTTCTTACCTGAAATTTGTTTTAAGGCATCAAACCAGACGGGAGAGACAACAAGGAGAGTGTCGCTCTCTGCTCCCTCTCTTCCTCGCCGCTGTGTGTTAAGGCTGAAAGCTGCAAACTGAGCAAACAGGCCGAGTTTGTTGCCGGGCGAGTGTTGTTCAGCAGCTGTTTGAGCTCCCTCTGTCAGTGAAAGTACATCTGTTGAAGCTTAATGTCCTTACTGGGACATAAACTGGGTGCTCTGGTGTATAAATAAACATTTTAATTATTTGTGATGCTCTAATAAATTCAAGAAAATATGAGAGCTTTTGCCGTGCTTATAAAAACGTATTCTTTTGTAATTTGCATAAAGCTTCACATCAGTGTGGACACCATGGAGAGAGAAAAATCCCATCAAATGTAGGAACAATGCTTAAATGCTTTAATTAAACTTTAAACCAGATTAGCTGAAATATTTCTTGTCAAACAACAGTTTTAGATTTGATTCAGATCCTAAAGTTCTGATTGAACTCAATCAGCTGCCACAGGATCTGCAGCAGGTCCTGAACAAAGATATATAAAAAAAAAGAAATGAGAAAACTCTGATCAGGATATCAAAGCTTTGCTTTATTAATTTTGCCTGTCAGGGTCTTTTGTGGAGGAGGACTATTCCAATCACGTTGTCACACACATCCTCACTGAGCATGCGCAGTTAATCAGATAGTTTATTTATAAGGCTCTGACTCACAGCAGAAGTCATCTGAGGATAATTTATAGAAAGAAAAAAACACTTTCAATTAAAATCTAAATACAAAGAGCGTGACACATTGTCAGATCTTTTTGTGTTAAAATTCACTTGAGTTGTAATTTTTTAACTTTTCAATTGACAAAATATGAAGACACATGTTACATTGAATATTTTGAAAAATAATTTTAATTATCGAGGCAACACCATTATAAATTATTAAATCTTAAAAGGGGTTTTATCTAAAGAAAAACAAATGTGAAATGATGTGGTTCATTCACTGTCTTTGTCAGTATAGCTGCTAAAATATCAAGATTTCCTTTCCCCCCAAAAAAGACTGGATAAAAAATTACTTCGAGACACATTCAGCTCTTATGTTCAAGTTACAAATTACAATTGTTGAGCCAACAGCGCTTGAGGACTACTGCCCCCTTATGGTCATAGTGGAGATGACAGCCATCCTCTTACAAAATGCAGCTCCAACAGACTGAACTGTTCAACAGCTGATTCCGCTTCATAAAGTAGTAAAGTTTAATTTGCAGGTATTTCAGTGCTTTTTTTATAGTAAACATGAAGGATTCAATGAGTTTTTTTTTTTACAGTGTCCCAGGTATGTCCATGTGGGCAGCTTGATTTACCAAAACATTTCCATTAGATCCTTTCTCACTAAACACATTCTGGTTGCAAATAATCATAGATAATGGGATTATGCCTTGAGTTTCTAAACAATCAGATGAGCCGAGCTTTTAATCTTTTTAAATAAAATGAGATTATTTTCTGGTGATTAAAAGGCTGTATTTATGAATCATTTTCAGTGTGAATAAAAGTAAGCTTCTAGTGCTGGCTGAGAATGAAATCAGGTTTATGCATGACGTTTTTCACGAAACAGTTTGTGCTGCGTTGCAGATCAAAGTCCTCGAAGTGGCGGGAAGCTGCAGAAAAAAAAATGCTCTAAGGGAGATACAGCTGTTTTGTTCGTGAATTAATATCACATTTTTCGTTTGCAGCAGAGACAGTTGTTCAGATTTAATGAGCTGCCTCTAAATCAAAGTTCTGACATCGCATAAAGTGTTTAATGACACTTTTAGCTCAGGTTTCTGATCCAGATAAAGTTAAGTCCTGGCATGATCTGCAAACTGATAGTTTTCCAATCAGAGGATTATACATACAATTTTCAGAACTGAAGGAAAAGACTCAAGCCATGGTTGAAAAAAAAAAGTTTTTACATTAAATTCCCATTTTCATTGAGCCATGTGTCCTCACACAATAAGATTATAAAACTCCCTAGATTAAGTCAGAGGCCCCACATCAGGGCATAAAACATTTGCATTGGTTTATTTTTAGGCTTTTAACAACCTTTGATTGCGAGCATTCACTCACATTTTTCTTTTCTTTTTTCATCAACTTGCTACAAAAGCATAAAAAACAAAACTGTACATTAAAGGAAATAAAAAACAGCAACGTCTATTGAAAAAAAAATCTGAATCAAACTGAATCCGTGCCACATTTCTTAAATAGGGTGAACTTTATCTTGTATTTTTATGAGACTTCACAATGCAGTCTAATGCTTTGGTCTTTTGTTGTTCCTTCATATAGTCATTCTAAACAGTTGAATTTCCCCAATATTTTAAGTAAATCTTCAGTTGATCTTCATTCACAATATGTTGTTGCAATTTGTAAATCTGCATCACACACCTCAGTAAAATACTCATGGATAAATATACAAATATTTTTCCTGATGGGTGAGAAAAATGCTGAATGCTAAATATTGGTAAAAAAAAATGGGGAAAAAGAGAAAAGCCATCCTATATAAATTAGGCAGGTAATGCTAATGTTTATTTAGTGACAGACGCTGAGATTTGTCTTTTTATTCATGACTGTCATGATGTGGCAGCAGGGTGACTGAGGCTGGGACTTCACAGATCAGGAGGATGACCTCAGATGCAGGGCTGAATAAACCTGAAGCTGCTTTTTTAACAAAAAACTCCCTCCATATGGACAATTTCCATGAACCAATTTCCAGAGGAGCATCCCCCATCTGCGTTTCTGCAAAAATCTGAAAAAAGGTTGAAGCTAAATGGATGATTAATCAAAGAACATTTGATAATGATCAGAGTTTCAATAACTGATTAATTACTGATGGAACATAAAACTGAATAAAATGTTAAATTTAACGTAATTATACTTTTTTTTGCATGTTTTTACTTTTTCTGTTCTTTATTCAGTTTGTCAGGAAGATGCTTACTGACCTGCCGGACAGGACTGATTGTTCTACTGACTGGTTGGGCCAGTCACACTAACTGTGACTGGCCCAACCATCTGACAGTTCGATTACACACAGCGGCCATGTTGGATTATCAGGGCGGCGTCGGTCTCAGTTTACTACCTGGACTTCTGACATCTGGGCGGCGTTCCAGCTGATTTATCTTACCTAGGTGGAATGCTTGCTGTTCATCCTTGTTCTTTGTAGCATCTTCATGGCAGCAGAAGGCTGGTTTCTGAGCCGCAAGCTTTCCCAAACTGAGTTTAGCTGGTCTTTTTTGGAGCCCTACCAACAAGGGCAGCTGATAGATATGCAGGCTGAATGTTTAGGGAGAAATATTTCACAATGGTCATCATGACCTTAGAAGTTAGGAACACCTGCAGAAGGTCAGGATTTGTGCTTTCATTGAGAAGATTTCAACAGGCTCTCTTCATAATGGAATGTGTCCCAGGTTTTTGTTTACAGCAGGGAGGCAATTTGTCTCATTATTCAGCATAATTTATTATGCTGAATAAATTCAGTGAAAGCTCTTCCTGGTTTGAGCTGCGGTGGGCTTCCACCCTGCAGGACGGAGAGATGGCCTGTCAGGCTGTCCATAGTCCCTGTTAATGATCAGCCCGCAGACCTTGACCTCCTCGCTGTTCATATCTGCCGTTCAGATTAGGAAAACAAGGCGAGGAGCCGCAGATCTGTGAGGACACAGTGTCTCAGCAGGGACACGAGTTGATCCAACAGAGGCTGAGTGCTGAATGGGGATAACAAATCAAAAAAATATCACTGAAATAAAACAAAAAGAGCGGATCTAAAAGAAATTCAATTTGACATTTGTTATTTACAATTCAACTGTAAAAAAATCAAACCTGTGAGAGAGAAAATATCCAAAAATGAAAAAGCTGCAATAGTGTAGTTGCATACGTTTGAGCACCCTTAAACTAGTGCTGAACTTTAGTGCCTTTTGATTCAATTTAAGCACCCAGTATTCTTGGATAGGAATCTATGAGGAATCCCCATTTTAACTTTCTCCACTATACTTAGAAAAAATCTCTCAGATTGTGAATACCTCTGTTGTCCTCTCGTTGTATTTTAGTCAGATTTAGTATTGATTTAGTACTCTGGCTCAGCCATTCCAAAACCTTAACTTTTGTCTTATCAAGTCATCCTGTTGCCGATTTGCAGGAGCTAGAACTCTGCCCTGTAATCACTGGGTTGCTAGTTTGAAACCCGCTCTGACTTCCTCATTTGTTGTGTCCTTGAGCAAGACACTTCACTCGCTTTGTCTGCCGTTGGTGGTCAGAGGGCCCACTGGTGCCGATTGTCAGGCAGCCTTGCTTCTGTCAGTCTACCACAGGGCAACTGTGGCTACAATGTCGCATAATATGGTCAGCGTGTGAATGGGTGAATGACTGACTGACTGATAGTGTAAGCGCTTTGAGGTCCTCATGACTTGATAAACCGCTATACTAGTACATGCTATTTACTATTTTACCATATTCTTGGACCAATTGTGAAGCTAAAAAATAAACATTTCTCTGCTTCTTCAGCTTTCTAGCAGAAACCTGAAGGTTTTGGGTCAGGAATGAATTTTCTTCATTAATTAACCTTAATAAAAACTTAAATTTAAACATCAAGAAAAATAACCGCGCAGCATGATGCTGCCACAGACACCTGAAAGGAACCTCAGAGCAAAGGTGCCCAAGAGGGACCCACACAGGGATAACTTTCTCCCCCAAACCAGGGAAGAGCAGAGGGGAGCCCCAAGAAACCCCCCAACAGCCACAGTGCCAAAGTCCCTGGGAGCTGCGGTGACGATCCTGCGGGCTCCACCGGCAGCCAGCTACGCAGGAGCAGATCCAGCCATGGGCCCAGAGACCCAAGTCCCAGGAGCAACCTGCCCCTTGGTGGACCCCCAACAGAGCCATGGGGCCCAGGCCCTGCAAAACAGCCAGCAGTAGTGAGCCGGCACACACCCGGACACCGAGGACCACCAACGCACCAGCAGGTCATGGCAGGTCATGCACATCATCAAACCCAACAGTCCCCACCACCCGACCTACCCAGTCCATACTCCAGGCTAACACCTCACCCCGACCCCAGCCCAGATGACCCACGGGCCCATCCACCCGGGTCCAACATGAATGAAACGAACCAGCTAACCAAAGCAAACCCCACAAACCCTCCTCCCCCACACCCTACCCTCAATACTTAAGCCCTACCCCCATATTCTGGGGGACAGCAGAAGCGCCAGCCGCAGCCGACCCCCGGTACCCAACACCCACTCCCAGCCCTGACCCCGACTATGTGGGCCACTCCTCCTCCAGGCCTCAAACTCCAGATGGCAATCGGAGAACAGGGGTGTAAGAAAGACCCCGAGTCTGCCTCCACCTGCTCAAATGTTGTGTTCTTGCATGTTGTTCTGAAGTGCATTTAACACTGGGAGAAACAAAAGGGGGGCGCCCGCTCACCCGCCTCCAGCGGGCATATATATATATATATACATATATATATATATATATATATATATATATATATATATATATATATATATATATATAGAGAGAGAGAGAGAGAGAGAGAGAGAGAGAGAGAGAGAGAGAGAGAGAGAGACAGAGAGAGACAGAGAGAGAGAACATATACAGAATTTCTGCAGCCCCTTTAATGCTGTTGTTGGCCTCATTGCAGCCTCCCTAACCAGTTTCAGTGTTGTGTTTTTCACCAGTGTCAGAAAAATATCCAGTTTTTTTAAAGTCCTAATTATCAACACTAACCTTTTCCAGACTGATACCTTTGATCAGTGAGATTAATTTGTTCTCTTGTAACATCCATCCATCCATCCATCCATATTCTAACACGTCTATCCCTCGTGGGGTCGCGAGGGGTGCTGGTGCCTATCTCCAGCAGTCAGTGGGCAAGAGGCGGGGTACACCCTGGACAGGTCACCAGTCTATCGCAGTTCTCTTGTAACACCTCAGCTAAATATTGATTTAGCCAAAGAAAATAAACTGGTCAGAAAAGTCGTATCATCAAGAAAGTCCCACCAAGTCATCTGAACATTTCTAGGATGAATTCCTTGTATTTGATGGTAGGTGGGAACTGAAGAGGACTGAATGTTGAAACTGAATCAGAAGGGAGTTTCCCAAAGAGGTGTGATGCAACCAGGTTGGTGCAGCTTTTAATAAAAAGAAAATCTTTGTATTTTCCTACTAACAGATCTTGTTGCTTTCCTATTGAATATATCTGTATGTACTTCACATTAAATGTGAAAAAAAAAAACTTTGGAGTTATTTATCACAGTTGGATTTTCTTAAATCACAGAAAATATTTAGTGTGAAAACGTTTTTCAACTGCTGTATAAATCTATAATGGAAACTTTAATTTGTAAACTCATTGAACAGTAGCTGCAGATGTTTCTTTTCTTAGGAATGTCTGCATTCTTCCAACTGTCCAAAACTTTTATGCAAAGGTTCAGAACTGCACCATAAACCTGCCGGCTGCAGACCACGTTTCTTTTTCTTTACCTGTATGTTTGGGGGGATTGGTTCTGTTCAGTTCGGACTTTATAGAGAAAAGACTGTCTGCAAGACAAAACAAGGCTTTAATGTCTGCAATCTAAATTAGTCTATAAAAGTAAAATCGTTAAAGACAAAAAACACTTTGGTGCACTGTAGCGTTGTTTTTAGGAAATATAAATCATTAAACCTTTTATAAACTGTGGGTAATATGAGTTCAAGCAAATGAAAAAGAAACTTGAAGAAAAACTTTTCAAGCTGTTCAAAATAAAACCAAAATGCATTACCATTACAGACAGTATGAACCCGGATCTGTAATTAAGTAAAGTCCATCCGGATTAAAGGTCAGAACGCCGGAACTAAAACCTGTTTTGTCTCTCTTTTTGCAGTGAGCACCCCTAATTTCCCTGATTCACAACCTGCTGTTAATCACACCCAATGGAATCCAATCAGAAGGGAAGTGGGGACGGGCTGGCGGGGACGCAGAAAGAGGCAGCTCTCCGGGCACTCACCCAACGGACCGGATACCAGCTAAGGCAGGTGAGGACAGAACCTGAGGCCTAAATGGAGTCCAGAAAACAGACATGTCTCCATGCCTCTGCTCCTCATTTGGTGTTCTGTTTTTCAGGAGAACGGTCAGCGACGGTATGGTGGCCCACCGCCTGACTGGGATGGACCACCACCTGAGAGAGGCAGTGAGATCTTCGTGGGAAAACTCCCAAGAGATCTCTTTGAGGACGAACTGGTTCCGTTGTGCGAGAAGGTGAGACATTGAGGAATAAGGTTGACAAGGGGTCTGTTGAGCTCATACTCTAATGTTCTGGCATTCTCTGTCCCTGGCATTAGTTTGGAAAGATCTATGAGGTGAGGATGATGATGGACTTCAATGGGAACAATAGAGGTTACGCCTTTGTCACCTTCAGCAACAAACAGGAAGCCAGAACAGCCATGAAGCAGCTCAACAACTACGAGATCAGGTCAGAACGGTTCATCGCCTTCAACGACAAACTTTAAAACGAACAGACATAATGACTCTCCTGCAGCATCGGCCTTCATTTAAAAATGACCTGCTGTTAGCTCCTAACCTAAACCCGATCAATCAGAACCAACAGCCATCTAAAATCCTGATTATTATCAATGAATATGTCACCAATCAAAGTAACTATACTGCCAATTGACCAAAAAAACACTTTCACTTTATTTGGACCAATGTATATTAATCCCTATTAGCACCTACATGTATCATGGAGATGTGGCAAACAATTTCATCAGCATAGAGATGCAAACTTAATTTTTAGTCTTAAGATCTTAATCCCCTTCATCTGTAGCCATCTCCTTGTTTTTCAAGTACAGAGCGGCATCATCTGCATAGATCAGTACACTTGTTTGTTCAGACATTCATAGAACATTTATTCCACCGTCTTCCAGGAATGGGCGCCTCCTCGGTGTCTGTGCCAGCGTGGACAACTGTCGCCTGTTTGTTGGGGGAATTCCTAAAACCAAGAAGCGCGATGAGATCCTGACAGAGATGCGAAAGGTGACCGACGGAGTTGTGGACGTTATAGTGTATCCCAGCGCTGCAGACAAATCAAAGAACCGAGGCTTCGCCTTCGTCGAGTATGAGAGTCACCGAGCAGCTGCCATGGCCCGACGCAAGCTGCTGCCAGGTAGAGACCAAACACTGCTCCGTGAGGTAGTTTTGTCTCAGAATTCCCTGTGATGTTTAAAATCAATCTATTTTCCCCTTTGTGATGCTGAGACTATGCAGGTGGATCTCAAACTTTTGAAGTGAATGCATGTAGCTAGCAAAGCTGATAACGAACCATGACATCATTAACACAACATTGTAAAAGCAGTCAAAGTCTCAGGCTCTACAAGGGCCCTCCAATCAAAGCCAAATTTACTGCTGATGGGTCTCATGATAAAAGAGAAGCTATCAGAGATTATTATTTCCTGTGTTTCTCTGTGAGATCACCGATAAATCTGTCTTTATGTGTATCTTTATTCAAAGTGAGTCTTAAGCTTGGGGGATGTGATGATCAGATTTATAACTCCTATACAAACAATAATTTATGGGTATTTGGTTTATTGCTTCAGTAAATGTATTTTACCACATGAGCTCAGGAAGAGGTTTTTACCTCAGTAGAACAAATTCCAGTATCTTGGTGTTGTTGAATGACGGCAGGTTGGAGCTGTAGATCAGTAGACAAATCAGAGCTGCATCTGCAAAGATGAGTGCTGCCTTTGTCGCTTCTGGAAGCAATATACTGCTCTAACTACATTCTGGTCCTCACCTATATGGTCCTGAGATATGCTTCCTGACACAAGAGAAAGAGAATATTGAGAGGAACTCAATATTTGTCCCTGAGTGGAGATTGGCGTAAAGTTGCTGCTTCTCCACATCGAGAAGACAGGTCATCTGATCAGAAGGAGACCCAGAACACACTGGAAGCATAAGAGTGTTACAGGAGAGTCAGATGTCTGGGTTTTGCTCCTGGACTTGCCACTTCCAAGAAAAAAACATAAAATAATGGAGGGACTGACGGACTGATGGACGGATATTTTAATCCTACTTTTGCATTTGACTCTATCAGTTTTATCATTTTCTACTCTTATCTTCTGATGTTTCAGTTGCTGCGTAGAACCAAAACTCAAACTCCTTCATCTCTTCAAAACTTTTAAAACCTCATAATTCCACCCGGTGGTGGTTCCTGCATGAATGGCTCACACAGGGAGCCCGTACTTCTGCCAACAACCAACTATACAAAATGTAAAAAAATCATCAAACTACTGGGGCAGGATAAAAACAACAATGTATGTCCCACAGGCACATAGAAATGTCTCCCTGTTCTCAGCTGCAATAAAAACATGTGCAAGATAAAGCTAGCAGAAAAAAATTAATGTTTTGTGTGGTGCTTATGCAGCTCCTTTTCTACCAACGCTTTGCACAACTGCCCATTTGATCCATATCAAAACCCACTACTGATTCCACTAACAACCAGCATTGTTTGGACGTTGGCTACTGTTACTTCTGTTTTTCCAACCACGGCTTGAGTCTTTTCCTTTAGTTCATCAGTTTGCAGATCATGCCAGGACTTAACTTTATCTGGATCAGAAACCTGAGCTGCACGTGTCATTAAACACTTTATGCGACGTGAACGATGACAGACACACGTGTCCTTTGTTTCAGGTCGGATCCAGCTGTGGGGTCATCCCATCGCAGTGGACTGGGCAGAGCCGGAGGTGGAGGTTGATGAGGATACCATGGCGACTGTTAAGATTTTGTATGTGAGGAACCTGATGCTGCAGACCACTGAGGAAACTATTGAGAAGGAGTTCAACAGCCTGAAACCAGGTACCGCCAACCCAGGATGACTGAAAGCTGTGCTCTCAGATTGTCCTTGATGCAGTAACAGCAGATACAATTACCCCAAAGGCTCGATCTGTTAGTTTCAAACTAATAACACACAGTCAGAAATATCAGTTAAAAATTTGCTGAAATATAGAAAAGGGTTTTGAATTCAAAATTACGAGAGAAATCCTATAATTTCTGCATTGGAATGGTTTATGCATGCAAAATTTACCAAAAACTAAGGAAAAAACAGACAAGATAAAATCCTGTATATGAAATATATTTGACCTTGATTTGAATAATCACCAACAAGATTTTATAAGAAGAGAGTGGAATTAAATGATAAAAGTCTAGTGAAGTGGTCTAGTAAAGATTTGGCAAAAACAAATCTATAAGTTAGAAAGCTCTCCAGAAAACTCCCATTGAGTTCATATTCTGTATTTAGATCAGCCATTAGTCATTATCTCCATAAATCCATTTATATCACTGTGAATGAACATAATTCTTTGTTGTGTTTGCGTTTCCTGGCATCATAAATGTGTTGAGTGAAAAGTGTTAAATTTGATGTGAGTAAGGGTGTTGCTGTGTTGCAGGTGCAGTGGAGCGAGTGAAGAAGATAAGAGACTACGCCTTCGTACATTTCAGTCAGAGAGAAGATGCTGTCAACGCCATGAACGCTCTCAACGGGAAGGTCAGCTCTCAGCCCTCGTTACCAGTTTGCAGTCAGAAAAAGATCTGATTTACTCTTAGAAGTAGAAACAGTGAAAGCAGCGGCACATGACTGGAGTACATGGGAGTGACAGGCAAAAAGAACCAAACCGGGGGTTACAGACCCAAGGCCTGTGACCTTCTCTTCACACATGTAATTCCAAAAATTCAGAGGCAAAATGAAACTGTTCTGCTCCAGAGTACAAAACTTCTACATTTTGTTGTAAATCTTGTGACATGTAATTGAGAAAACACACTAATGAACCGTCTGGTCTATCAATAAATAGATAGAAATACACCCAAAACCACACAGAGACCACCCAACAAAACCAGAGCAAGACATTTAAGGAGAAAAATGAGCAATGGTTCAAACTATTAAATCTAAACAATGAATATTAAAATCTGTAATTTTAGACAATTTAGGTTCAAGATCAACACTGCACATCATCTACCCCAAAAACCTGAAAGCATACTGATTACTCAGCAGGGTGTTGGCCAAAGTGCTCCCCATTTGATGACAGAACAGATCCATGATCAGGACATGAAGAAACGGTTGTTTTGTGTTCTGGACGTGTTAATTTTCTTTTTTTTCTTCCCTGTGCCGATGGACATCAATATGAGTATCTCAGTTGCTCTGCAAGCTCACGACTGTTGCCTCAAAGAGCATGTAGCAGGCTGCTCTCATAACAACCAGGCAAACAGCTGCAAACAACTCCAGGAATTTTGATGACAATGAGCTTAACAAAAAATTTAAGATTTACCTGCAAGATCTCCTCTGAACCAAAAAGTATGGCATTCCAATAATACGGCGTATCATCCATCCATCCATCCATCCATTTTCCAAACCGCTTCTCCCTCATGGGGTCGCGGGGGGTGCTGGTGCCTATCTCCAGCGTTCACTGGGCGAGAGGCGGGGTACACCCTGGACAGGTCGCCAGTCTGTCGCAGGGCTACGGCGTATCAACTAAAATCAATTGTGTTTTCAAGCAATGCAAAGAGAACGATTAATATAAACTCAATCTGAAAATATTTTTAAGAGCTCTTAGCTTTCAAACTGGGCCTAGAGGAACCATTCTGGTGGTAAAACATGTTTATTGTCATTATGCGTTACCGTAATGCAATTTTGGTGAGACACCAACTCAGAATGCACACAGATTGCACTTAACACACAGACACAAGATATAATGTTTTCAAACTATTTTTTCCCCCAAGAAATTTGTTGATCGCACCAACAACACCTCCCGAGAAGCTTAAAGCATGCAAATAATATCAGATGCATGCAAATAGCATCTGATAAGATTCATGTTCAAGTCAAGAAGACAGACGGACAGCAGTCTGATGCACTCTCCACTCCCTCAGCACAGAGGTAAACTCTCTTCCTGCTTGCAGGTGGTGGACGGCTCTCCTATCGAGGTGACTCTGGCAAAGCCGGTAGATAAAGACAGCTATGTTCGGTACACCAGAGGAACCGGAGGAAGAGGAGGCTCGGTTCTGCAGACCGACTACACGGCCTACACTCTTGGTCAGGTAGGACTGGGAACTCTGAGCTCTGAGGAGGAAATAGGATCCAGAAACCTCTTGTTCAGGATGTTAGGTTTTCAGAACTCTGATATAGAATCTGTCAGGATAGTTTATGCATCGCCCTCAGATGGGATCAATATAAAATCATGCATACACCATAATATGAATAAAAGGTGATATGCAAGATATTTAGAGAAACAAATAGTCACATTGAATAAAATCTTCACCGTTTTGCAAGAAAATAAAAAGAATAAACCTTTAAATTAACTTACTCACAGTTTACTGGAATAATGAGTAATGAGCAGGAAACACTACAAAAAGGGAATTTTTCTGTTCATTAGAACAAAAGCTTTCACACGAAAGTCATAAAAGGGACTTAGCTGAACCTGAACCACAGATAAACAGAAGATAAGCAGCTGATAATGAGCTGAACTCTGAGTTCCAAGAGGCGCTGGGGTTCTGTTCAGCTACGCAGTTAAGATTAAGAGGCAAAAATTACAGGATGTCAAACAGCTCCATCCAGGGACCAGTTTTAGTCAGCGCTCCAGAAGAAGGCGGAGGAGTTTACACCAGTGACGGTAACTGAAGGCGGACGTGCAGCAGGTTTTAGATGTTTCCATGTCAGAACTCCTGGCTCGTTTAGAGGCTGCTGCAGAACTTTCTGACAGTATGAGAAAATGTAATCCTCTGATTCAGGAGTGTTAGAGCAGGAAAACATGCTGAAGACTGGCCCCTGATGACTGACATGCACAGTGTTGTTTAAAGAAAACATTTTTAATTAGGCTTTTATTATATGCTACTCCATCAGCAGCAGAGGTGGTGTTGGATACAGTTGATATGCGTTACCAGCCAGGGTACCAATCCATCAGGGGGCGGGACAAGCACACAAACAAACTTTTATTTATTTATTACCCCCATATGTTGATTACTTTGCAAGCACCTTACGAAAGTATGAGCAAATGACAATGAAGTTAGCATCTGAATTTAAATTAGCATCTTACCTATAAAATACTGCTTTACTATTCTTTTTATGAGTATGGACTGCATTTGATCTGTATGTCAGGTTGGTTCAGTCTGAGCTGGACATTTCTAGATTCTTCAAAACACAGTTTCAGATTCAAGAACTCTTGGTTCAGTTTTTTTGGGGAAAGTAGCATGTTCAAGGATTTTTTTGACACCAAGACCACTTTTGAATAAGAAAAGCAAAAAATTCACCAGTCAAACCTTGAGTGAATTTTTTTTAGCTGATAGAAAGTCTGGTTTCTGTCAAATAAAAAGTTGGATTTGTAAAATTTATCTCTGTTAAAAAAACAGAGATTCTTAGTTTCTCATTTTAAACAGTAAGCTTTATTGATAAATGTAGATGTCATGCGGTGACCTGTAGTGAGGTTCATAACCTGTGAGGTACTGATGCCTCTGAAGTTGGATGTACAAATATAACAAACCAAACTAGATGCTTACATTTCAATTTTGACCTTAATTTAACAATTCAGTTGATTTAAAGGCTTGCCTTTATCCATTGATAAATTTAATACCATTAAAAAATATAAGAAAAACAAAATAATATTTAATGTAAGGTCAAATCTGATCTTTTAGGGTATGTTCACACCTAACACAATCCAGTTGAATTTTTCGGATCGCCTACTGTTGTACGCTTGACATTTCGCCCTTCTCTCGCAAACAATCTGCGCTGAAAATGCAGCCATGTCACCCTAACCCACTTCACCGATTTGAATATTTTTTGGGCTGATCCCTCATTTTTTTTTGTATACAAAGTCCATGACCATGTGCCTATCCTCCATGAATATCTCTGTCATTTTGTTGTAGAAAATTGTTATTTTTTTGCCTTCATTTTTCAATGTCTGGCTGATCAATGAAGATAATCGGGAAGGAGGAGAGTCGTCCTGGACCAGTTTTATTCCAACTGTACTTATTTACTCTTTTCATTGTAGAGAAAATAAATAAAAGTATAAAAATAAAAGGCATGGAAACCATGAGACACATCTTGTAGCACAACAACACAACCAGTCTTTTCATGAGTACTACTCTGGTTGAAAAGAGCGGGTTAGAGTTGGTCGTCCTCTCTCTAATACCTCCTGTTTCAACCGAAAATTCAGTTTAGGAAAATCCTTGGATTTTGAGATATAGTCTTTCATTTTATTGAAACAAATTTAAATGAGCTCACTGCAACAGCCATGCCGTCTGTGTAGAAGAAGAGTACGCCGCGATGTGCATCGGCTACTAATTGTTCCTTTGGGGCTCAGTACTGCCCCCTATAAGCGCTGCATGGTCCTTTTTGTCTAACTCTGCGCATTTTCTACAGCCACGGATCAGAAAGACCAAAAATTTTACAGCTTTTCATTAAATATATTAGACAGACTGTGAAACATCGGCGTGTGTAGTGCATGCATAATCAAACATGTATATTAGCAATATAAAGACAGGAAGTAATATCCACACCTGACAGAGGTGAGGCAAAACTCATCACTGCCTCATTTCGCCCTTCTTCCATGTATATGAATGGGCAAGGCATAAATTCAGCGATTCTGACAATTAAAAAGTTGAAATCAAACTGAAAACAAATTTGTCCAACTGTTAACGGGTAAATTAATTTTCGCTTATCATATTATTTCAGTATCTTCTCATGGTGACCTCACCTGGCTCTCCTAACTACATGTCACTGCTTTGATTGCATCTTTTGAATGAGGTTACAGGATTTAATCTTTTGTACTTCTTAATGGTTCTGATAACGCATTTTTCACTTGTGGATAGTTAAATTGCGCTAGGAAGATGGGGGTGTAGTCCTGGGCAAGTCTCTGTGATCTTTGGAAGATCGATCTCGACAATTCATCAAGAAACTGGCACTGATCAGCAGCAAATATTCAGAATGAGGAAATCTGACAGGAAACCTGAAGATTTTTCTGATGGAAGTTCTTAGTGTAAATCCTTGCTAGGTTATGACTAAAAATGAAACTAAAAAAGACAGTCAGAAACTTTTCTCTTGATATAAGGGACAACCTTCCTCCTCCTCCTCTTGCAGGTGTACGACCCCACAGCAGCGTATCTTGGGGCTCCAGTTTTTTACGCCCCCCAGGCCTACACTGCCATTCCGGGTCAGTTTCGTTTCCCCACAGCCAAAGCTCATGTGGGGGGTAGAGGTCTGATGAGGACGCCATCGGTCAGAGGTGAGGACGCTCTCTGTTCAAATCTGGAGAACATGATGGAAGCAGATCAGCCGTCGGAGTTTATTTTGACAGCAGGAACTGGTTAATCTGATGCTGAAGCTCCGCCCCTCAGCACAGACTGTCCAGTCACGACTCAGCTGCTGTCACAGCCAAACTGGATTTAACGCTGATGTAAAACACTGCCCTCTGTTTACTTTGAGCTTTACCACTGGCAGGTGTGACACTGAGGGGTGGATCTTGCTGAATCACCTGGATATAATGAATGTGGTTTAAAAATCAGAACATGTTGTGGTAGGAATCATGTGAGATCCTCTGAATCAGCTGAAGCTTGGTCATAAATTCACCAGAAAAAAAATGAGAAATCACTTATGTTATTATTGTTATCGGTCTTTATTGTGATTTGTTAATTTTGTGAAAACTTGATTCTTCTTCCTTGCTGATTTCCGGTGATTTGATTGATTTACTGCCTCTCCGATCTCCTGTAGAAATTTACATGACTGTACCTGTAGGGGCTGCGGGGGTACGAGGGCTGGGTGGGCGGGGCTACCTGGCCTACGCCGCTGGGGGAGGAGCCATGGGACGAGGGGGAGGAAGTAGTGCTTCCTATGGCTTGAAAGGGGACAAGCAGGCAGAGGAAAAGCTGTATGACCTGCTGCCGGGGATGGAGCTAACGCCGATGAACCCTGCTGCTATGAGCCTGAAGGCCACCGGTATCAAGCCACCCACTCAGGTAAAGGGATACATCCAAACAACATGACATTATGACTTTTTCCTGACATTTCCAAAACTTTTCTCATTTCTGATGAAGATTAGTTCTGAGATTTCTGAGATGGGTCATGTTTGTGCTCCTATCAGGTTCTGGAGGAGCTGTGTCAGAAGAATAACTGGGGTCAGCCCGTCTATCAGCTCCACTCGGCCATCAGTCCAGACCAGCGACAGCTGTTTCTCTACAAGATCACCATCCCAGCTCTGGCCACCCAATACCCCAACGTGTGAGTATTCTAGGAGACTGTTCAACATGTCACAAAGGGAAAGCAGTACCCATCTCACACCTGTGTGTTTTGAAGAGAAACCCCAGATCTGGACTGAGGATGTTTGAAGTTGCACTTTGAACATTTTCTCAATCTGTCCAAATGTTTTCTACTGGAAAGGCAGGATCGGAAGACTCGCGAGAAGGAGGTTTCATCATGATAGCCGAAGCTTTTGAACTATTGTTCAATTCAATTTAATTGGAGTCAATTTTATTTAAAAA
The DNA here is from genome assembly GCF_011125445.2 of Fundulus heteroclitus. Taxonomy (NCBI): domain Eukaryota; kingdom Metazoa; phylum Chordata; class Actinopteri; order Cyprinodontiformes; family Fundulidae; genus Fundulus; species Fundulus heteroclitus. The sequence goes on from NC_046370.1 coordinate 22,831,366, forward strand.
GCGCCAATGCGGTACCACGCGCGAGCTATTTTTAGAAACACAACGTCACAATGACGTCACATCACGTGGTACGCAGTGGGGCAAACTCCTGAAAATCCGCCGCTGCTTTGCTTTAAAAGAGACATGCGTCAGCCTAGGTTTTACTCGGTAAACGACTGCTTTTTCCAAATCTAAGACCATGGTTTTTAAACATTGTTGCTATGGAACGTGCAACAGCGACTCGAGGTACGCTGATCGGCCGCATATGAAGGATGTTTTCTTCAAGACTGCCAAGGAGAAATGTGTGTGCTTGGAACACCGGGGCGGTCGGCCTACACAACAGTTCAACCCGGAAAAAGTTACCAAATTCAAGTACATATGTAGCAAGCATTTTGTCGGAGGAAAGGGCACAACCGAAGAACATCCTGACCCAATTCCAGCGACATCAAGTCAAGGTAAGAGTATTTTGGTGGCCGACATGTTAATAAAGTAGCGCCTGCTACCAGGATAGCTTACTCAAAAACATTTCAAATGAGACAAACATTAAACATATACCCATTCCTGGACGGTGATTGCAAACAACAACAAAAAAAAACGGCCGACGCTGCCATGATCGCCGCGCAGGAAAAAAAACAAAGCTTACCGTTCATCATCTCGGCCAGTTTTCCAGTCTTTTTAAGCCCTCGAACCTCAAGCCATCGTTTGAGCTGAAGGTTGGTGTGTTCTTCGACAGTGCGACCAGTAATCCGTGCGCCTGGGACATCGTCTTGGGAAAGTTTAACGGCTGTAAAGTCGGTCAGATCGCTGGTTCTGTTGCGCTTGTAATAGCTGGGTTATCCGTGCTTTCTCTCCTGTATGCCCTACCTAAGCGGCAAAAGGGGCGTTGCTCTTGAGACGGTGACGTCACGTGCGCGGTACCGCATTCATGAAACATGTCATCTCAAGGCACCTTCCAAAGTCAAACTCAATCAGATTATACAGATTGTGTCAGATTATACATATTGGTCAAAAAAGTTTCCTATCTAAGGAAACCTAGTAGATTGCATCAAGTCTTGACAAGCAGCATTCACTCCTCCTGAAGAAGCGTAGAGCCACAGGGAGAGTTGACTGCGTTCAAAAGCTCCCTGGCAGTGGGACTCCTTCGGTGTAGGAGATAAGCCCCATCATGCCAAAGGATGACATGATTCTTTAATATTGCAAAGAGGACTAGGATTGCAGACAAGACTGGGGTGGCAGACCCATTTTTTAAGAAAGCATACGGAATGTGTATTCCAACTGGTAAGGTTTACTCCAGGATGTTGGAAAGGAAGGTCGAACTAATTGTTCGACCTTGGATCCTAGACAAGCATTATGGTTTCTGTCCTGGTCATGTAGTGGCGGACCAGGTTTGAAAGGGATCATAGGGTTCTGGATGTCCGGTCTACATGGACCTGGAGAAGACTTAAGACTGTTCCCCACAAGGCGTTTTTTTGGAGAGGGTCCAGGAGTACAGGGTAGCAGGAGCGCGTTTAAGGGCTCACTCTAGTGAGACCTTGTGTCTCATTAAGATTTACCTTTTTAAATAAAGGTGAAAGAAAATAAATTGGATCGGACGGTGTTATTTTAGTTCATGGGGTGGGTTTTCATCTCTCTGCAGACATCCCTTCACTCCTGCCAAACTGTGTGCTTCTGTGGAAGAGGCCAAGATCCACGCGGCCGAACACACCCTGCAGACACTTGGCCTGCAGACAGAGGGCGCTGCTGACGCCAGCTGTGCAACTGCAGCTGCTGTGGCCTCAGTAGCCTTCCCAGGTATGTGAAGGTCCGTACCCAAGCCCAACTAACTTTTTACTCACTAAAGCCCCAACAGAGTCAAAGCGTCGCTCAGAATGTACGAAAACCAGATCACCCATGTGGTTTAAGAATGTGATCTGTGGGTTTCTCTAAACCAGAAGAACTTAATTAGTTATCGTCTACTAAAATGCGTTTATGTTGTGATTCTATTCAGGTTATGCTCTGGCGAGCCCGGCATCCTCCGCAGTGGCCTCCCAGCTGAAGCAGGCTGTCTCTCTGGGTCAGGACCTAACCGCCTACACCACCTATGAGGGCTACCCTGCTTTTGCTGTGGCGGCTCGCCACACTGACGGATACGGCGTTTTCTAAAGCAGCTGTTTCTAGGGAAGTTAAACTGTGGAGCTGCATTCATACCGCAATGTTTCTTTGCCCCAAAGTTTGATTCCGTTTAGAAACTCCAAACACTGTGACCTGGCAGGAAGGCAAAGCTGATTGGAAGTTTCTCGATCACAGTTGTATAAAGCTTAAAGTAGACTGGTGTGAATGCAGCATTCTGCTGTTATCCTCAAGTTAGACAGGGGAATCCAACTCATTCCAGTCCCAGTTTAAAACCAGTTCATTCTAATCCCAGACAGCTGCTGCTGAAAAACCAGATCAGACTCGTCAGTCGCCCAGAAACAAACTCTTCATCTGTGTTCTTTCCTCCCTCTCATCCATATCTGCTCCTCATTTATTCTGAATTGCCTGCTAGTCCATTTTTATTAGCAATGCTGAAAAACAGCCTATGATTGGCTGATTTACTTTTCCTGGTTAGATGTTTACGGTATGAGTTTTCTCTAACTATGTACTTTCTGAGTGTCTTACTGTTGATTGCGATCGGTTTTGGGGCTGTTTGCTTTATTTTTGTCAAACCTTTAAAACCTGTGCTAATTCTTCAAATTTAATTCAAACAAAATCAAAGAGAAAAGATGCGGAAAACAAAGACCTTAGGCCGACATATCTTTAGTTTTGCTTTCTATTTTTTTTTTTATTTCCATAAAACTCACAACAAAGTATCCTATATTGAAACCTGGTTTTTAATGTTCAGCTTTCAGAAAAAAAAAAGCTTTTAAACCATGTAGGCCTAAATGAAGGAATGAGACAGTTGTACATGCCATGCCAATGATGACGATGATGAACCTTTCATACTTTTCCAGAAAATCAAATATAGATATAACTACAATCTGTTAATATTTTTGCAAACATTCTTTCCTCATATGTTCATACCTTTGTTTTGGCTCCGCCCAGCACTTCTAAGACACGTTCCACAGTATTTGCACCAAACAACCAACCTTAACCTACAGGGTGAAATTAACACAGTCACTCTGGGTTCTGCCGTTGCTATGGTTACATGCTTGCATATCCATGACAACCTCCTGTGAAGAGGGAGGAACACTAAGCTGAGAGCAGAAGTACCAAAAAAGGATAGTAGGCCTTAAAGGTTGTATTTATAAAAAAAAATCAAAGCAAAGTAAATCTTCCTGTTTTGTACAAGTTCAATGAAGCTTTTTGAAAGCACGTTTTTCATTTGTACGATCTTCGGTTCAGCAAGTTTGTTTCTGCCAGCGTAAAAACGTTCAGGAACCTTTTTCGGATTATGTTTGTTGTTTTATTTCCTTAACTTTCCTTTTAGTTTTCAGTGTCCTTAGTGTTTTTATTGTCTTTCATGAGTCTGTTGCATCAGTTAAAACTTCCCTCCTCTCTGGATCCTTTCAATCGAGAGTGTTAGGTTTAGTCCAGATCCATCACCTTTCATGGTGACTAGAGTGAGGTTATAGGTAAAAACATTGATGATATGGTGTCATGCTCCAGGGAATCAGGATTGGTCTCTGGACAAAAGCAGCTGCTGACAGCAGCTGTGACGCTTTCCCTTTGTTTCTTCTTTTTGACTGAAGGTTTGTGAGGATTTCGGAACAGATGACACATGTTGGCATCCAAGCTGTGAACATGCCGAAGCAGAGACAGTATTAAAGTGTGTGAAGCACTTAGAACTTATTTTTGTACCTGGAATCTGACATATCCAGACATATTTGTACAGAGGTATTTTAACTTGTCTTTGCTGCCATAATTGACTTGGCAAGAAAAAAAAAAAACATGTGATGCTGAATCAGGACCGATCTGTAATGAAAGAAGAAAATTGTGGGCATTCTATGAAACTGTTGTGAATTATTTTCTCTCATCTCTAATCTGAATTGTTGAAATAAAGAACTACAATCCACTTTATAGTTTCCATTTTTTTATTGAATTTCAGAATTTTATCATCGGGGGCCAGTTTTTGTCCCCAGTCTTTTGCAATGTCTCTTCAGTTGATTGAGGTTTCAGGATTTATCCCATCACAGCATTTCAGTCAGGTTTAGGTCTGGACCTAAGGTACTATAACACCATGATCCATTTCTTTTACAACAATTATGTGGTATGTTTTAAAGGTACTCAGGTGTTCTTTGGTAGACCAAAGTTGCTGGTCAACTCAATGACTGTAAGGTACCCAGGTTTCTGTAGCTACAAAACAAGCCAAAAACATCAGCCTTCCACCACCGTGTTTTAACAGCTCGTAACAGATGTCTTTGCTTATAAGTGTTGTGGAAAACGATGATAACTGATCCCTGAGTTACTTAAGAAATAAAAGGAAACGGTGAATAGATCCAGCTCCAGCACAGCACTTTGTTGAAAAGCAGAGCCAAAGTAAACACACCCTAGGCTCAGCTGCAACCTCTCTCCCAACTATGTTCTGATAGCCACCGCCGCTTGCACATTGTTATACCAAGCTGCATGTTTCACAATAATAACAAAAACAACCCATTGCCCATTTTATCAAACACTGAATGGCCATCTCACATCCTCTCTTGCACAGCTGCTCACATGTTTTAGAGGAGCTTGATCAGAGGTGATCTTGGAACCTAATAGTGCGTTCCATTTGCCTTCACAAGTCGAAAAGTCAGTGCAACAGGATGGTACCCGACTTTGGCATTCATGATGGCTGCTGCCTGCAGCAACATAATACATCGTATTTTGACTTTTCGTAGCAGCACTCTGTTATTTAACATTTAGTTCATCAGACGGGATGTTTCAGCTCTGTTTATTTGCACAAAATACCGCCTAGAGTAGCGTTAGTATCATAACTGTTTTAACAACTGTGCGAATGTCGTTTCTTTTTTCCACGAGGAAAAAACCTTTCACTCTTGTTTGTCCAACAAGAGGGAAACTGGAACGCAAAAAGGCGGCGATAATGGAATCTGTGACTCGTTAGTTCTGACCTCCAAGGCAAAAGGTACACACCGTAAGGCCTGAAAAAGACTTTTATTAACAATGAGCTGTGTTTGTTTTGTTTTTTTAACGATGGTATGTGCATTATAGTAAATCATCTCTACTTTGGTCTGTCCATATGACATTGTTCTGCAAGGCTTGTATGTAGTATTGTCAGCTTCATTGAAATATTTTAATGTACTGTAACATGTACTGGACTATTCCTTCCATCCCAAACAAACAAATTCCATTATTCATTCAAAAAACAAGTAGATTTCCTAGAATAATATTTATTTAGCATCAATAAATTACTAATGCTGAAATTAAAATTTTAGGAAAGAAACTGAGTATTTAGAATTCTTATCAATCTGATTATTATTGGTGTCTCAGGTGTATAAGGAGAGGGCTTTTAGGTCCCAGACTTCTGAACTCTAATACATTAATCTGTGAGAGAATAGAAAAGAAAGGACGAGGAATTCATGGTTGCAGAACCCTCTTTGACCCATCAGGTCTTTACATCGGAACCCCCACAAAAGAGTAAGAAAAGAGAGTACCTACTTTGTTTCATCTCTGGTTCTGCTGCTTTGGTCCCTCGGTTGACTGGAGGCATAATCAGCTTTGATTAAAACCATGGCTCCCTCTGTCTGGAGGTCACACGGTAATTGTTTTGGCTGGCACTGGCTTTTTGCTGTCTGGTGGCTTCACCAGTTTTGGAACCAGGTGTTGCGCTTACTGATGCATACTGAGCAAGTCCAACACATGATGGGAAAAAAAAAAAAAAAACTTCCACAACTTCACCAAAAGAAATTTCATGATGCATACAAAACATTATTTTCTACCAAATCTCGACATGTTGATCAGGCTTCTTGTCCAATTCTAGGCATTGCCTACTGGTTCTGGTTATTTTCATTTCAGAACTCAAAACTGAAGGAATAGCAGCTGATGATTAAATTCACATTACTTAGACTGAGTCAGGCCAAACAAGTTGAACATGTGTCATTTTAAGGCTAAGTTGGTTTCCAAATTCAGGGTAACAACCATGTCATCATTATACTGTAGGAAAACAAGTTTAATTAAACTGTGAATTCACAATTAAAGTTTTAATAAATTATGGATTTTTGAAAAGGCTTTGGTAAATGGTAAATGGCTTGTATTTGTATAGTGCTTTAACTAGTCCAACAACCCCAAAGCGCTTTACACTACAATCAGTCATTCACCCATTCACACCCTGACGGTGGTGAGCTATGTTAGCCACAGCGGCGCTGAGGCAGATTGACAGAGGCAAGGCTGCCATACATCGCTGCCTCTGAGCTCTATGACCACACCAGCGTTTTAGCTTTCCTAAATTAAAGTCGCACAATAAGACAATAGGAACTCTGAAATATATATACAGATGTTCAGACAACAATCTTGGTTTTATAAATACTTTGAAGTCATGCAAAGATTCTGTCAGGTTTGAGTTTGTGGACCAGAATGCAGGCAAGAGCTTGGTCGTCACATGTTGAAGTAAAAGGAAGTTTAATGATGAATAAATATCTAAAACATACAGATAGGCAGGTGAGATCAGGAACGTAACAAGGAGGGAACCGTAAAAACAGGGTTAGTTATGTTGGTGAATAAACTCACCAACAGAACTGAGAACAGGCAGGCTGTAAAATAAGAATCTCTATTGTCACTATATTTTACCATATTAAATTTTTATGACAGACACTGGCTCTGAATACACAAAGATCGCACATAACACACAGACACAACAAGACATAATCTTCCCAAACATTTTTCCTGAATGCAGTTGATTGAACTGACCAACACCAGTTCCTAAGAATCTTATAGTGTGCAAACTGGTTTCCCTTAGATAGGATTTTTTTTTTTTTTTACCAATCTGTATAATCTAACCCAATCTGTATAATCCAATTCAATTTGATTTTGGAAAGTGCCTTGAGATGACATGTTTCATGAAGTGGCGCTATATAAATAAAATTTAATTGTATTGAATTGAAATACTCCTTGCAATATAATAAGACTCATTTTCAAGTCAAAAAGTCAGATAGCTGTCCTTTTACACACAATATAAATTAATGTGCAGTTGCATAAATGTATCACATGAACGCTCCGTCATTTGATACTCATGCACAGTAAAATACTGTACAATAAATGTAGGTCTTCAAGTTACAGAACTGTCCAATTTGCATGTATGTCCAAACAAATGTTCCCCGAGAAACTGAACTTTGAAAACAGACATTAGAATGTAAAAGATAGAGTAAATGATTCTCATCAGATCGGGAACTTGTAGAACCAGTAGTATGTTTGTAAACATGTAACAAACTATGAACTGGGATGGTGGTCTATTGATTCTCAGCAGATGGTGCTTGCCCTCACCGCTTTGGGAAAGAAGCTGTTTTTAAAACTAATCGTTTTTGTTTTAATGTTTCTAAATTGTTTATCTGATGGATCAGTGCATTGCCTGGGTGGATGGGATATGTGGCAATACATCTGGCCCTTTTCTGGACTCGAGCAGCATAAACAGTGTCTAGATCTGGTAGATGGCTTCCCACAATCCCCTGTACTGACCTCATCACCCGTACTAAATCTTCCTCTCCTGCGTCGTGCAGCCTCCATGCCACACTGTCACGCTGAGACAGAATGCTTCATATTCAGATGCAGCTTTGCAAAACAGATATTGGCTGCCATATTCTAAAAGATAAAACTTCCTTCAACCCTTTCAAACAAGCCATACCTGCTCAGTCATTTTCTAAGCTTCCTGCCATGAACACTTAACCTGACGCCGCCAGATAGATTTGCTTTGCATATCCATCTGGAAACCTTCCGTTGAAGTAATTTTGGGAAGGGGCGAAAATACTGGTTAGCTGATTGGCCTATGTTGGTGATAGACGGGCCAAATAAACCAATCAGATCAACGAAGCATATGACGTACTCGTCAACATGCTTTCGTCGTCGCTCTGTTACGAGCGACGACGAAAACACAACCACAAGCCAAGCTACTCTTGCTGCTGCAGGTAAAGGCTCGTTAGCTCAGCAGAGAAATACTCTGTAATTCCGATAAAACTTGCTCGATAGCCACGCTAACGCTAGTTTCATCGGCTGAAGCCGCCATGTTCTTTAGACTGAACTGTCAATCTTCTCGTTGCATCACACCTCAACCCGCCTCAAAGCCAACGCTGATTGGACGTTCGTTTGGTGAACGGCTCCAAATTTTCTTTAACGGAGAGTAGCCAGACTGATCTGCGAGTGAAACCTTGAAAGCTCGCAAGATCAGGATGGTCTCACGAGGCTAATGAACACTAACATTTAGCATGACATCTAGGGCATTTGAAGCCTGAGATGGAGCTCTCGGGTTGCTTTTAAGTTCTCTGAGCATTGCACAATGTGACCTTGGACTCATTTGCTGGAACATCCACTCAGGGAGAGACTTCTGGTGGTTTTATTGAATGTTTTACACTTGTTATAAATCTGTCTCTATGTAGAATGATAGATGTAAGATGGATCAAGAATGGCCTTTTAATCCTTCATATGCCACAACAGTCGCTACTCCAAGATCATTGCTAATGTCTTGCTCCCTTGGCTTTGCAATAACACACTCCGGAGCCCTGTGTTTAAACCTACAGACAACCAATTGAGTGAAAACCTTTAAAGCTGAAAGGCAGACAAACACCGTATTTGCTCCAGTCAGTGGAGGGGGACAGCAGAAATGGAAAACACTGTTTTGAGAGCTGCAGTTAATCCTCTTATGTAAGCGCGCATTTAATTCAGTTTTCAGTGCAGTCTGTAATCCTCCATCAGCTGTGTGTTAATCCATGGAAGAAGATGTCACTCTAAGGCAGTGAACAGTCATACATCTGCAGTGGTTCTGGATGTTTCTCAGGAGAAAGGAAATGTGACACACTGCCTTAAACTTTCCAAAGAGGAAATGGTTCTACAGCACCATAAGCTCCAATAACTTCTTTGCTGTTGTTACTTTTTAATTCACTGGATTTGCAGGTTTCAAAAGAAAGGGTCATTATTATGTTCATCTGTTCAATACTATTCCCAAAACAGGGATGATCTTATTTACATCTCAAGTGCGATACTCTGAGAGTGAGAAGCATCTTTTAATTGTGAAAGGTCTGGGGGATTCAGAATTGTCCCTAAAGTGAATCTCCTCAGGGCAGCAACAGGTCATTGCTTTGTATGACTTCCTTTTTTTTTTCTTTTATCTTTTGCACGTTCTAATGTGAAAAAGCTGTATACATGTTTATTGTCTGTTTGTTGTGTGTACTCTAAACTGGACTATGTCCTAAAAGACATTTCACCACAGTAACAAACGGTGACAATAAAGAATCTTGAATCTTGTTTTGTTGTATAGTTCACTTTTGTTGGCTGTATATTTCAAATAGAAAGTCGGCGTTTTCCTGAACAACTTCTTTTCAATCAGCTGGAGATTCTCTGGAGATTATGTTTCCCAAATAACTGTATTTGTGTGAATACATTTTGGAAAATTCCTAGTATCCATAAAAATTATCTGATAATATTCCACCATTTTTTCTCCAACATTTCACAAAATTACTTGATTATTTCATATTTAGAGTTATGAAAAAAATTATATATATTTTTTTTTTGCCAAGTGAATTCTCTCCAACGGTTTGAACTTAAAGAGGACGACTGTACCTTACAGATATTTAACCAGTCTTCTTCAATTAGTTTTTGTCAGCATCCCCAGGGATCTGATTACTTCTTGTTGCTCCCTGGGGATCCTTCAGTCTGTTTCGGATTGCACCTTTTAATATTGTTTATCTATAGATTCTTGTTTCTGTCACGAGTTCGCTTTCTGTTCTTGAATGTTTGTAGCATAATAATGTTTCTGTTTTATTTCTATTTTCTGCCTGTCTGTCCTTAGTTTAGTCTGGTTATTCTCTCATGCCTGTTCATTCATTATATTTCCCTGTTAGATTTTATTCTCCTCTTGCCCCTGCCAGTTCATTGCCCTCCGTCCCTGCCTCCCTGTGTTGATTTGCTCCACCTGCTGTTAGGTCCTCTGCAATGCTACCCCGGTTCTGGCCTCGTTCATGTTGCTGTATCCTGTTTTCACCTTTTATTATTTCATTAAATACACCTTCATTCATCAGGCCACTCCCGAACTTTTGTCTGCACCTCAAACCAAAACATGACAGATTTATATTAGGATCTTCCGCCCACCTTGATTTTACATACATCATTGACATGTTAATTTTACCCTTTAATCTTTTAAAGTGATGTAGTTCTGTAGGCTTTTTGAAGGTCCTTTAAAGTTCCTCTTAAGACCTTGACTGCTATTTTGTCCGATTTAAGTTTAATAATCAGAGGATTCTGGATGTATAAAAGATGAAAGAATGAGAGTAAAAGCCTGATGATCAGCTCAAAGCTGTTTCATTGAATGTGACGGAATAACAACTCTCTCTCTCTCTCTCTCTCTCTCTCTCTCTCTCTCTCTCTCTCTCTCTCTCTCTCTCTCTCTCTCTCTCTCTCTCTCTCTCTCTCTCTCTCTCTCTCTCTCTCTCTCTCCCTCTGCTCATCCCATGATGTCATCAAGCACCGAGGGAGAGAGAGGGCGAGAAATAGAGTCAGCTGCAGTCAGAGTGGTCAACTGTTTCTCATCTTTAGGTTTCTGCTGTCATCTCTGTGAGCATTGGTAGCATGACGGAGTCTCAGAGAACCCTGAACAGTCCAGATGTGGAAATGAAGAGTCTGCAGCTGGACGACCGCCCAGGTCAGTGTCTGTCTGCTCATGCTTGTCATTCAAGCATCGTGTGGTGGCTTAGATTGTCCCTGTCAGGCAGACTAAAACATTACAGGATGAAAATAGGTCTCTGAGGTTAAGAAAAGCTTGATAAATGTTTGTGGATTGTGAGTTCTAAAACATTTTATAGGAGGGACCAGCTGTTAAAAGTTATTTATCACCCTTTGCAGCAGAATTAAACAAAACTGAGCTGCATGTATCTATTATCTCCTCATTAATAATCCTGATGAAAACAAAGATACTGCAGAATGTTGCTTGGACCTCAAACATCTGGACTCCTGCAACAGCGTACCCATCATGTTGGTCCTGCTGCAAAGATTCCAAGCTAAAACTCTAAACCAACATGGTGTCTTTCACAGGTCTGAATCCTGTTCACTGATACAGAGCTGTTGCTGATAAATTGCAATTCATGTTTAGTGTTGAGCACGGGGGATACAGAATGATCTCAGTTTATAGGCCGTATCTCACCACTGCGCACCTCTTTTCAAAGTTTTGTGAAGTTTTGGCAAAAGAATAAGATTTGACTCTTGTTGAACATGCAGTGCATTGGATTTATTTAATTTTTTTGCATGCGTGTGTGTTTTGTTAACAAGAACAAATAGATGGAATGGGCAAATAGCCAAATACTTGCCTAAGGCCGCTAAAAGGGGCTAATGAGAACATTAATGCGGTTGTGAAAACACTACATGTATAAGCCATAATGGGCTCGACACACGGAGATCGACCAACAACAGAGAGTAATGGCTTTCGTTGCCACCGTGGTTAAAGACCCAACACACGGGATGCGCTTTTTTCCCTGAAATTTTATTGGTTATGAAATTGGAGGGGTTTTGTTATTTTCAAAGCAGTCCATTACCAACAAGGGTGAAGAGTCACTAGATTTTACTGGAATTGGCTGAAATCTTGCTTTTATATCTACTCTACAAAAGAAAAATCCAACTGGGTTCATCCTATATTACAGAAAAGGAAACAGCACGGGAAATATCATTTTAACCGCACCTCGCGGCTGATTCAGATAAATGGCTGTAGTCCCAAGCGATGGCGACAAAAGTTGAATATCATTCAACTTTCTTGTGTGGCGTCGCAAGTCTGCGTGTGCACGTGTATGACCTTGCAATTTAGCACACGCACAAATTTTGCGGGTCTGTTGGCTGGAGGAAGGCAAGCGATTGTCGCCTCATCGCACAAGTACCACAGGAAATGAATGGAGAGGGAGCAACGTCGCTCCCCGTTTGTCAGGCCCCACAACTATGGAAAGATGAGCTGACTGAGCAGCTAATATAACAGGAAAATTAGATTGGTTAATTTTTTTATATTTTTGATTGGATCTAAGTGTTTTAAAGAGAAATTAATTCCCACTAGTTGCTTAATGTAACTACAGTATAATTTCAACTAATTGTTTTTCACTGATGCATGCTTTTGCAAACAAACCAGACTGGGGTCTTCCAGAATACTGGTGGTATTTACAGAATGTTGTTAAATATCCATGACTGTTCACGGTCTCCCCTGGTTCTTTTATCTGATAATGTGGTGTTTCAATTGTAGACTTCTGTAGTAATAAAAAGACTCTTCAAACCGTAACTATATCTTACCGTATTTAATCTAAAAGGCAGAGAAATGTTTACAGGTTCAGTTCTGGGTTCTCATACACAAGACAACGCAACCGGTACCTGAGAACCCCATTTGTTCTTTCACACAGACATTAAATAGGAAGCATTTGTCCACCCCTTCAGGGGCGTGTAACAATATATCAGTGTTCTGTTCATCACATTGGTGGAGAAGATCATGCTGTAATGCAGACGTGTCCTTGCTGACACATTCTCCCATAAACAGCCATTTTGTCCAATCCATTTATGTCAGGCTCTGGCCTCCAGAGTCTGTTTATCTGTAATTTCCATGGTAAGCACCTTTGCAGTACAGTCTTTGTAATTTCATAATCTTAACAATGTTCCTAAACTTTTTACCTGTTGATCACCCAGCGCTCGGTAATTCTGATGTAAAACCCAAAACTTTCTTCTGGTAAAACAGATCACCAGCACAGCTCTGGAATGAGGAAGAAACACATCAGTAAAAGCTGAAACAGTTCAGGGTCTGTTGAATCTTTTGAATCTTTAAAGTCTGTAACTTTTCCTGCGCTCTTGAAGTGTGACGACAGTTACTCTGCTCTCCTCCCAAACTAAACCAGGTGCTGATGGTTTCCATAGTGCTGCTCACAAATTGAAATTCGAAACAAAAAGAGACACAATCCAGATCTATCAGCAGGACATGAAGGTCTAATCGCTTTGAGTTTGGATTCCAGATGCAAATTTGTGCCACAAACATCTGAGCTAACTGCTTCAAGAGAAACCGCAGGAAATAAAACTTTGTGTTACAGTAAAGGATGAGGGAAATCAGTGCAACATGGAGCCAAAATGCATAGAAACAAACAGCAACAGAGGGGAAACAGGTGGGTTGGGAAATCTGAAACCAGTATGACTGGATTCTGACTCATACAGCTCAATCAGACGATAAAACTGGGGTTAAGAACAGCAATAGTGAATTAGCCCAAATCCACATCATGTTGTGACCTTTTAAAGAATCCTCTCTCCCAGTAATGGTTGGATGGATATCTGTTGTATGACATTGGACTGAGTTTTGTCTTAAATAAATGGTTCAAACTCAAACAAGTTAGGCAGGTGGGAATGGTTCAGAGATTTTAAGTGAAAAACATCTCCCGGCTTCTCTGTCTCCTTCTGTTGGGAATTTTGGCAGCTCAGCCTGTTGATCTCCATCTCTGTGGATAATTACCTTCCCAGCGGGGATGAATGGACGTGTCACCCCCTCCATTCACAGACAGGATGGAGGGATAAAGAGGAGGGGCATCACAGAAAAAGTTTGCTTTTGTCCTCTAGGTGTTTGTTAATCTGAGTTAAGTTTAAAATCACCTGATATTCAGTCTGCTGAAGATCAAAATACAATTTTCTTTTTATGTGCCACTTGTCTCTTGTTCATCCATCATACCCGAACTAACACAAGCATTTTCCTGAACCGAAAAAGTACTGATGGCAAAGACACTAAATATTCTGAGACTTGCCTCTGGGTTTTTCGGTTTTCCAGAGATGAAAAAAAATGGATGAAGCTGATTTTTTTTTAAGGTTAGACGCCTGCAGTAGAAACACAAACCTGACTCCATCAAATTGTAGAGAGTCTGGACTCACTGTAGTTTTGGTTCAGATAAAAACAATGTTTTTTTTTTAAAATGCAGGAGCCACTTTCATTTGTCAATACTGTCCTGTACCTCTGCTCCAACCTGTTTTTAGTTTTCCCCTCAGTGAGCTCTCTGAATGTGGCCCCTGGCCTGAAAAGTTTGGAGTCGCCTGTTGTTGCTGCACTCTGAGCTGTCCTCGTCTCCTCAACAGGCTTCTTGTTCAGCCTTCAAGCTCTCAGTGTCTCTGTGAACTGAAGCCTTTTGTCCATGAACACAGGCAGAAAAGGAGGGATGAGCAGTTGAAAAACAAATGAATATAGAAGGAGAGAAGGAAAGGGATAAGCATTTAGAGCACAAAATGTAGACATAAACCTATGCTTTCAACCTCTGCAGGTTTATTTTATTCCATGTAAGAGTCTATAGATTTTAAATGATGAGATAAAGCAATGACAAAGAATATGACACAGTTCTGTTGTTTGATGCTGTTTTGTTGACTCCATCTGAGCTGGAATCTGATCAGGGCCAAAGTATCCAACCTTTAATAGATTAATCCCTCGCTGTAACTCTGAAATAATCCTCTTACATCATGAAACGCTTCGACTGTCAAAGAGGATGGGAGCACTGGACTGATTCCTTTCTTTGTCTATATGCTTTTATCTGCTGCACACATCAACTTCCAGCCTCATCAACTTTTTGGATCAAAAACATCATCATTAATATAAAGACTTATGAGAAGACATGTAGAAACAAGAACTTTTTTTCTTTACTTACAGAGGTGATCCAATGTGGAAGCTTTCAACTGACTATATACATGACTGGAATGTATCGCGATTACTGGACTGATTTGACCATTTTTATTTTTATATGAATGAGACCAGATTGTCATGTAGAACGCATTGAGATCGCATTTGTTATGAGTTGTTGCTATATAGACATAAAGTGAACTGACTTGATCGTTTACCATTTGGTTTTAAATACACACTGAAAGCAGAAAAATGCAAAGTATGTAAAATGTCAGTTACAAATATATTTTTATGTATATTTGCAAATATACATTTGTTAAATTTCATCCATTTTTTTTTCTAGGTTGCATCACATTGCATAAAATACGGAACATGGACAATCTAGAGTTACAAATGACACTAAAATATTACTTTTAATATTTTTATGTAGTTCATTTACAAGAGGACCAGAAGGAGTCAAATTCTCTGTATTTCTCTGAGCTGAGAACTGATTGACCTTTAACTGCCATATAAAAGATCAATGGATAAAAAGTGATTAGAAAATGGTTATCTCAAATAGGTGAGAGCCATCATGATTTAGAGATCTTGAATTTTTCTGTTTTCCTTTTTGGACTTCTTTCCATACTGTTTAGTGCTTTTTAGGCCTAGCCCTCTTTAGTTCTCACGCCATCATTGCTTGGAGTTTTCATTGTTAGACCATTCTTTCAACTTCCCAATTTATTGTTATGTTCCTATACTTTGTTATTCTAGCTATTCAAGCTCACTGCTTTTGTTTCCCTCGTGTTTTTTAGTTTTTCTCTGTTCGGTTCCATTCATGAGTATTTCACCCTCAGTAAACTCTGCACACGTATAAAGGCATAACAACTTCTCTTCAAGTATAAGAATGTATTAACAGAAACAAATTAATATCCAGAGAACATCACTATAGAATGCTGTTCTTTCTATATTTCAATCAACAAATCCTCTCTATTAGGCTAGAGAAACTTAACTAAACTGCAAAGCAAAATAAAGATAAAGGAAACCAATGAACTATGTACATACAAAATAACAAAAGAACTAAATAAAATAGCAGAAAACCATCATCAGAATGATTCAGTCAATCTTGGTTCACTGCAGATCCAAGTATGAGAACCAGATTTCATCTTAAAGAACATGTAATGAGGTTAAATTAGCTTAAAGACCCATTGTATAACATTTACACACTGCCACACTATTTAGTGGTGTGCTAAATGAATTGCAAATTACCTCACTGTAATAGCTACAACGAAGCCTCCGGGTATAATAAGTGTTATAATGTAGACATCACCTCCATGTATTAGCTACTGCTAATAGCTAATAGCCTACAGTCATCGTGTGGAATGGTTTTTGGCACTGTTGTCAAGCCCACTTGCATTTTTTTCTTAAGTCGCTTGTAAATTCCGTGAGTCGCATTTTTTCAGGCTTGTTTCTGAACGTGCAGTTGCTTATTTGGTGTCTAAAATAAGCGACCATAAACACGAGTATAGAGTCTGTAACAGAAAGCATGAACCAGACAGCTGCAATCCTCCAGGGTTTTGGAAGATCAATGGGGAAAAAACTCCCTTCATATGATCACGATCACCCTAACCCTAATCACTCCAGCACCAACGCAGCTATGTTTTGTCATTACCATATTATTGTCGGCTGAGGTGACATTCAGGACAGATTTGTTCACTATTTGACTCATACAAGGAGATTATTCAAGCATTACTGCTCTGCTTTTACAACCACAACATGGCAGCGATACATGCGTCTAAATTTAGTAATTTGATGTAATTTGAGGAATGCCCTATTATCTCTACCTGGTAATAATAGCTGCACCGATATAAGCTCTCATTTCCTACTGGTTATTACCACTTTTTCTTTTCTTGGTTACTTTCTATTCCCTTTCACATGGGTAATAAGTATGGATAGTCCTCCATTTCAAAAGAAAACCGCAAATAGAATAATCTACGTCATCTTTGTTTGTGTATACTCTTCCGCCAACAGCATGTCTTTAGAGACAGATAGGGGAAATGTGTGTGTCCCCTTTCTGCTACTGAAATAAGTCGGTCAAGGCCGATGACCATTCACATTGAGCCTGATTCTGCAAGAGGTTTTCCACCCTGTTAAAGGGGAGTTTTCCTCTCCACTGTCGCTTCATTGATGCTCAGTATTAGGGATTGCTGCAAAGCAATGGACAATGCAGACAACTGTCTACTGTGTCTCTACGCTCTTTCATGAGGAGTGAATGCTGCTTGTCAAGACTTGATGCAATCTACTGGGTTTCCTTAGATAGTAAACATTTTGACCAATCGGTATGATTTGATTGAATTTGACTCTGTACAGTGCCTTGAGATGACGTGTTGTGAATTGGCGCTATATAAATTAAATTTAATTGAAATTTTAATTGAATAACCCTTACAACACTTGATTTTATTAATGCAATTATTTCTCAAGGAAATAATTCAGACTCAAATTGGTAATTTAGGAAGCTAGCGGGCACTGTAGCAGATGATCAACCGCAATGACTTGTCAGGTTACTTTCTGTTTACATTACATTAGCTTGAGTTAACCTTAAATTGCATGAAACACCATTAGACCAGATTCCAAACACATTCCAAACGCATGCTTGGAAGGCAGGAGTAAGAAGATGGTACAGGGTCTTCCTGCAGTTCTGATCTGCCCCAAAAGTTGGAGGCGACATGTGCTGTTGGACACCTTATGACACACTTGCAGGAAGAATTGGACAAAATAACAACTGGAACTCTAAATTAATTGGTATTTGCAAAGTCAGTGTAGCCTTCAGTGTTGGATGAAATAATGGACTCTCTAAAGAGAGAAAATCTGCATGGATGAGATAAAACAATATCTGGGATTGGATTATTTCAGGCTTGCTGCTTGTTGACAGAAACATAACATAAATAAAGTTTGCTGTGAAAAATTTTTTTTATATGAGTTACTGTAGAAATATTTTTGTAGCTCTTCTCAGGTTGGTGTTTCACAGTTTTTGACTTTTTTTCAGAGTCAGAGTCTGCGGACAGTGGGATCGGGGATGTGGACGAGCTGCCGGTTCCTCAACACATCCTGATCAGCAACATCACATGTGATTCCTTCAAGATCAGTTGGGACATGGACAGCAGAGGCCAGGATCGGATCACACATTACTTTATCGACCTGAACAAGAAGGAAGACAAGAGCTCCAACAAGTTCAAACACATGGTGAGAGACATTCAGCTAATGACGATAGAGTCCGACCAATGAGGTCAGTCACTGCAGCTAGGGCATCTGTTACAGATGAGTTGAGACACAACTGGGAACTGTCGACTTTCCTCCTGTCTCCGCCTGTTTTCCAGGATGTACCGACCAAGCTGGTGGCCAGGGTGGTTCCTCTGCCAATGACCGTCAGAGGTCACTGGTTCCTGAGTCCTCGAACTGAATACACCGTGGCCGTTCAGACAGCCACCAAACAGCATGATGGAGAATATGTTGTTTCTGCTTGGAGCGAGATCGTTGAGTTCTGCACAGCAGGTCAGGCAGACAAACTGAGCCACATGTTCTTTTCTTCATTTTCTTAAAATAAAAGGTCTGTAAACAGCAAGTTATGAACAACGGGTTATGAACAAACCATAATCCATACATTAAGATGATTGATTTTATCGAAAGCAAAAAATAAAATGCAGAACATTTTGCAGTTGATGCGAAGAAGCAAGTAAAACACAAAAATCTGTTTTTGCAGATTACTCCACCATCCAGCTAAGGCAACTACTGCAGAAAGCTGAAGCTATCGCTGGCAGGATGTTACCGTTCACAGTGTTCTACAGAAACCAGCAGAAGGAGTACTTCCAACCAAACAGGTCTGTCCTGGAGGTGTAACTGCGATGCTAAAGGCAATGAAATTTGTTTTAATCTCAATGTGTTTTGGAAACAGCCAGGATTACCGTTCCAGAGATGCTCAGTGCTGCCGTATGCTGCCATCAGTAAAGGACAACAGCGGCAGCCATGGGTCACCCATCAGTGGTAAACTGGAGGGTATCTTCTTCAGCTGCAACACAGAGTTTAACACTGGACAACCTCCAAAAGACTCTCCATATGGGCCATACCGCTTCCAGGTACATCTGTCGAACTGAATAATGTTTTAAGACTGGGGAGCCACAACAATCAAATCTTATTTTTTCAACCATAGCGCCTAAACACCTTCCTAAAACTATAGGTTAACCGGTGTAAACTTTCCTGCCTCAGTGTGATCTGTATGAAAACTGAAGGTGGATTTCCTCTTGTGGTGTTATACCTCTGAGCTAATATGATAGCCACATAAAGCAGAGAGCATGGGGTACATTAAGTCAGCAGCCCTCAAACTGGGGTCCCTGGATCCCCGGGGTCCGCAAACCATAGGTTGGGGGTCCATGAAATGTGTGATGTCGGGCGTGAGGAGGCACTGCTGAGGATGCATCGGGGTTGAGTTGAGTAACACAATGGACAAATATTTAATTCCATACACTTCATCAAGTAAGGTAAAAGCCAAACAAGCTAAACTTAGGAAGTATGACAGCAGTTACATCGAGTTTGGCTTTATCGAAAATGGGGATCTAATCTCCACCAAATCTCTAATACTAGGTGTATTTATATATATTTTAAAAACATACATAATTCCTAATATATTTAACAGTACATAAGGCTGTTTAAAAATACTATCAGCATGAGGAATCTAAAGGGGTCTGTGGCCTCGAAACGTTTGAGAACCCCTGCATTAAGTGAGCATCAAAGATTCTCGCACAAGCTAACTCTGCTCATGTATTCACCTCCTGTGGTTCCAAGTTGTACAATTTCAATGTTCAAGAATACTTAATGATATGTCTGGCTGGATTGATGCACTGTCAATGAGGGTTCGAGTTTGCAATCATATAGTTAAATCCTACCTCGAAAAGAGAACATGAAAATGTGTGCTCGTTCTCTCATAAAATTTGTATTACTTTTGATTTTCCAGTATTCTCATTCTATTTTGGATTAATTTGAGGTTATTTTTATGTTTAAGTCTAAATTCCAGATAAATGTCTATGTACAGCCGTATTCAATACATTAGAATATTATCAAAAAGTCAGTTTTTTTCAGTAAGCCAATTAACTAAGGTAAACAAATAGATAAATAGATTGATTACTCACATATTGATGCTGTAAAGCCCTTATATTTGTCAATAACGATGATTTTTGTTGCTTACATATTATGTGAGCAGAACATTTAAAATTATATCAAAAGAAATACAAAAATGTATTTTAATACAGAAATGTGAGTTTAATGATAAGTATGTTTACTTCCTAAACTGTTATTTTCTAAAGATATTTTTAATCTGACAAATTAGCCTCATTGGAACCTATATTCTAATTTATTAAATATGTCTATGTCCCGGAACCTTTGGCTTGCATGAGATTTCATGCTGGTCTGTAATTGGTTAATTAAAGATTCTCCTCAGAGCCACAGCTCTCTGCACCCATGCCTTATCTATGCTTTTTTTGTCATACTTTCTTCCAGTAAGATTATTTTCCTGATAACTGTTAATTAAAGTCACACCGATGGCACCTTGGATGTGCAGGCACGAATGTCAATCAAACATACAAATGCAAATAGTAGCGTCAGACAACAACAATGAAAAGACAGGACAGAATGGTGTCAGCGAAAGAAAAGTCTTTAATTTATTTACAAAATAATAATTTGACAAGGCTAATACCGGAGGGCAAAAACCATTTTAAGGAATTTAGGACCAACCAGTTTTTAAAGTCCAGCATTAGGCAAGTGACTGCGGATGGATTTATTTTCAAGTTCATTGTTGCCCTGTAATGTGTAACAAAAGCATGATGTTTTTTTCTTCTTCAGGCATTGAGACAAATTATTTGCATTATTTTTGCCCTCCTTCACCACCAAACCAACCTACTTATCCACCAATGTTGGCACTGCAATACTGCGAAAAAAACATCTAAGTTAACACTTATTCTTTATTAGCACTAAAGCTATTAAACCCCATTCAGACCACAGATGTTCTAATGTTAATTATGTTATAAGGAAGAGATGCAGTTTGTTAATGTCATATTTCTACCCTGAGTAGAAAGATTCTGTTCTGAGTAGTTCTATCTCACTCTGTCATACTCTGCATTTTCGGTTTCAAAACAGGTAATTAGTCCTACGTCATCAGTGATGTCATTGACAATTGGAAAAATTAAAAAACTATTAGCCAAGGTTGGTTTCGAACCCCACTCCTTTAGGTGGTAGACAATGTTTAATGCTCCTTATATATGTTAAATGCTGTTAACTGTCCCTCAAACTGTCGCTTAACCATAATGCCGGCTATTGTCCCATTATAAATGCTGCGGACTATACATAATGTAAAATACTGCCTATTGTCCCATATAAAATGCTGCCGATTGTACATAATGTTAAATAATGCCTATTTGTCCATATAAAATGCCGCCAACTGTGTATAATGCCATCTGGTGGTGAAATAGTGTTACTACAACCCCTAACTTAAGTTTTTAGCCATAAGGGCCGATTTATTTGTGTTTTTTGTGAAGTATGACTTTTTTGGGGGGCTGTGCCGGGGTCCTGGTGGGCTTTAAAAATCTGGGACCATGGGCATATGGGTGACGAGGGATGGGTCTTTCAGGGTAGCCCACCCCCATGACGCTGCGACATTTGGTTGGCCCCCAAGGATTTTTTTCAAAAATGGCCTTTGGGTGCTCCCGGATGTACAAAAAAATGGTACACTAATTAGGGGTAGGGGATTGGGGTGCAACCTTATAGGCATAAAAAGTTCAACCCACCCTCTCCCCCGTGCACTGCAAATCAAGATGAAGAGTTAAAATACAGTTTAATCAGGCCATGTTAAATTGTAAGTTTTCATGTTTAAACTTACTCAACTGAAGCATTACTTGGCTATAATCAACATTTGCAATTAATGATGGGATGGCCTGAGTTATTGAAATATTGAATTCTATTTATTTATTTATTTGTATTTATTTATACCAGAATTTAGATACACCGATCCTTCTAAAAATAACTTTTTCTTGTAGGTGTATAGTTTGTGCCAATCTACCTTTTATAATAACTGCAAGTTAAAGTAAAGGTAACATTATTTAAGTGAAGAATGTGCTGTAGCCCTAACGGTGTTGGAGGAAAAATATATAAATGAAAGCACAAATACATGAATGGGAAATTAGAGTTGGATGTCTCAAAATTTGACACAAAATACATTTTGTGTAGTTATTTCATTAATCTTGGGGGTGTCTGACTGTGGAACAAAGAAATTGTTCAGAAGTGAGAGCAGCCCCTGATTGTGTTAGAAAAGTGATGTGCAGGCTAAGAATATTTACATAAATCAATTACAGCGGTGAAAAACAGTAATGCTTAAAAATATAGTAATCCAGAATTGATCAGACATTTAATCGTGGTCTGATCAGCCTCTCCTGACAGGGTTTCTGTGGAGTATTTGTGCTCCAGCATACAGGCTCCTCCAGGAAAGGACGCGCCTTTTGCAGCATGTCCTTTGTGCAGATCTTAGCTGAAAAGCAGGAAAACTTAGAGTTAGACCAAACAACTCTGTTCGGTAGCAGGGTTGTTCCACGGAGTCATTTGTTATCAGAATTTGATTCAGGGTAAAGGCTTCTGCGCTTTCTGAAATGGAAAAGCCAAGGTATGCAGGAATTTACCCCAGAAATTACTCTAGATATCCATTAACCCAGCTTTCGTAAATGGGGTCCTGGTAGTGTAAATAAGGAGTTATGAGTTGATAAGTTTATACGGTTGGTTTTTATCTTATTTTCTGTAATTTTTCTGGTTGTTTTTAAAAACTAATTTCTTAAGTTTAAAGGTATATTGATCACTAACCTTTGTTCCTATTTTTCTTTTTACAAAGAAGTTTATGTTTTGGTGTGTCTGCTTTGTTTTTAATCTACCTGTTCATGGAACCTTTATGAATTTACCACTGTTGCTATGTGGTTTGATTAAAAGTTTAGGACAAACTGGGTTAAATTTGTTAAATAATTGGACAAGATTCTATTGAAGCTCATGTCCAGCCATGAAACAAACAGCAACCTTTGGAAAAAATCTTGATATTAAAGCGTGCACAGAGTGGTGGAGAAATAACTTAGGCAAGAAGGGGGAAAATCCTTAGAAGATATATGCTGTAATGTAAATAAGTCATGTTATTAGAGACTGGGAAGATGCTCTGAGCATACAGATGAACTCACTGTTACATTTACATTGACAGCCATTTTGGAGCTAAAGTGACATGGTGAGCAGCCATACACTACCCATACCCATTCAGTTGCTTACCATAACTGGCAGAATGATTGAGACCGTGACAGTTAACCCTAAGCAAGACCAATTGATCTATCTTTGTGTTAAATTCCTCAAACTCTTGGGTTGAACAGGTCAACACTTCAGCATTGAGTTTGTTGGGAAATGCAGTTTGCACCACATACATCATGTTTGTTCATTTGTATTTCACAGATCCAAGCAGACCTCCTCTTCAATCAGAACACCAACATCTACTTTGGGGATTTTTACTGCATGTACACCTCGTACCACTATGTCATCGTGGTCCTGGCCCCCAACGGCTCCAAGGGAGACATCTTTTGTAAAGGTAAGCTGCCAGCCTTGGATAGATTCAACAACAGCTTCCTGAGCTGCATTGAGGAGGAGGATGGCTCACTGTCCTTCCGTCATGCCCAAGACGTCATCCTGGAGGTGATCTACACAGAGTCGGTGGAGCTATCCCTGGGGATGGTGTCACAAATCAGCGGGCATCAGCTAATGAGCCTGTCTACCCTCAATGCCAAGAAAGACCCCAGCTGCAAGATCTGCAACATCAGTGTGGGACGCTAACAGTTTCTTCAGGCAGGGTGGCCAGCTTATCTGCATGGTAGCAAACAAAGGAGCTACAAACTAACTTTAACACCACCGGTTGTGCCTGACTGAAATAGTCCTCTCAGAAATCTAACTCATGGATTGTTTTTGCCTCAGCTGAACATGCCCTGCAGTGAGACAGCGGCCTCATGTGGTTGCATATAGATAAAGACAGGTCTAGATGGATAAATAAAACATAGAAACCACTGCTTATTTCCTCAGTTTTTTTTTTCTGGTTTCATTGTACCCATGGAAAGAGATGGCCTCCAACTTTAATAAAATGTGCATCTAAACCCTCTGGCCCCTGTTATGGTCCCCGTACTAAAGACATAACATGAAATACACTTCTCACGCTTATATGCAATGGTAAAGAAACCTTAACTGATTGGTCACTTTGACCAAATGTATTTTTTTACCTATACAGTTTAACTCTAAGAAGGACTTAAAAATTAAGGTGTTTCATGTTTACCTTCAGCTGGGATCACAGTTTTCACCTGCTAGATCAGGGGTCTGAAACCTGCAGTTCCAGAACCACAAGTGGCTCACTTAATATTATTAAACCATTACGTTTTGCCGTTTTATTGTTTCATTATTTTGTTCTGTGCTCCTATGAAAAAACACTGGCCCACCTTGGCTCCCCTGGTAAATCAGGTCTAGGACTGCCACTGGTACACTTGGATCAGGATGTACTTTAAGCAACCATTTACTACAGTGTTGGACCTTCTCTGAGGGTTTTAACTATGCCTTCTCTTTCAGATGAGATCTTATGCAAAAAGACATCTGGGTCAGGAAGGTTGTGAAATTGAAATAACAGCTATAAATAAATCCATTAAAATGGTACCAGCAGAGGATTTTTGGGGTAGATTATGTCAGATTCAGTCTCTTAGAGTCCATTGAGAATTATGGGGTGTGTTTTATGTCTATCTGCTGTGAATGTTCTATCTTGAGAATCAATAAAGAGAAATGTTACCTACAAGCCTGCTGTCATTGACAATGGTTTATGTAAAAAATTAATAAAAAATAAATAAATAATAAAAATACCTAGACCTTTTAGCATCTTTATCAAATATATTGAAAGTAAATCTAGTCAGAAACCTGAAGAATGAAATAAAGAGTGACCTATGTTAATCAGATGCTGAGGTTCCTTATTTTCTGTATCTTTGCATCAATAATTTCACTCTGTCGCTGACAGGAACCTCAAGAGCTTTATCAGGTGACCCAAAACTGAAGAGAAAATTTACATTGTATCTAATTTTTCTTCAACGGCAGAAACATAAAATGGCCTAAAACCTTCTTACAGTGTTAGGATAAATAATAAAAAGTAATAACTATGAGTAAGCGAGACTGCGAAGAGCTTGTTTGACGTACCTGTGAGAAGGTAAAGGTCATGGGTGTTGGTTAAATAAAAAGGACCAAAGTGCAGAATTCTTTAATGAGAAAAGAAACACCTACAGATGGTGTGGAACAAAGAGACTAGGACACACAGCTTGGGCTAAGAAACTGAGGAACAGTGTATGAGGCAATTCAACAGGGTCGCAGAAGAATCCAGCAGTGAACAGTGATGGATCACAAGCTAAAATACTGAGGTAGAGGGGGTAGATGACAAAGAAACCAGATGAGCCAATTAGAGGAAATGTGGACCTGTTGTGGTAGAAGGAAAATGGGGAATCAAATGGAGGGACACTAAATCATGTGAATGGAGAGGAACAAAGATAACTCTAAATGTACAAAGAACACAACAAAACCTAGAAAACTAACCACGAATGAGATTATGTCATGTGCTGGATGATTATCATACATCCAGCACACGACAAAGCCAAAGAAAGTTTAAAAAAACTTTTTTGTCAGATTTAGTAGTTTAAGACGTTTCAAAGACTAAAAGGTTTCATTCGTTTTGTCTCATTCTTCCTGCAAACACATCTAAAGTTGTCCAAGAATCCAGGTTTTCCAACACTCTCTCAGACAAGGCAGGCAGGCCAGTCCAGCTACTGCATGCTTCATGAATGTGTGCAGGTATCAGGGTGTGGAAAGATGAAGGACCAAATGCAGGGAAAAGGCAGAAAGTCAAATTGGATGAAAAAAATTATTACAGGCAAACATGGGAGCACCAACTGGTATGGTGGCTACTGGTATTGCGCAAGACAGGAAAATCTGGCAAAGTTAGACTGCATCCAGTAAGGGTTAATATTGTGAGGAGTGATTTGTGTAATTCAGAAAAAGGAGAGCGCACTTAACTGAGTGGGAAAAGTTGAGAGGGAACTTGAAGACTTAAGGTAAATTAGAAGAAATATGTTAGAAGCACAATCCAGAGGAAATTAACGACATAAAATCCACAGCAATCAAATTTCACAATAAATAACCCAACAAGGGAATACTAATACAAAAGGAGGCCTGAATGCATAGACGGACAAATGTTGTCTGGTGTATACTAGTTTGCTTTCAGGATGATAGATGATACGGCAGTCATGCTATTATGTGCTTTATTTAAAGTAGATTTATTTAAGCTGTTTTTTGATGTTTCTGGAGAAAAAAAAACAACTTAAGTAACAGAGACATTAAAAAACATTGATTTATTGTCTCTGCTTAATTTTTCCAAGTTGGGAGACAAACTTCTTCATCAGTCTGTGGGAGTCAGTCAAGACCCATTGAAGCTGATTTTCTCAGTTAAAATGCGGCGTGAAATGTTGCTAAAATATCTGTCCAACAGGAAGCATTTGTACAACTAGAAATGATGTTGCTCCAAAATACAAACCATAGGAACCCCACATGAGTAGAGATCAGATACAGAGCAGTATATTTGATAAGGCCAAAGAAATAGTCAGAAACAGCACAAGACCATGTCCTTCCTCCACATTTATGTTTTTTTTTTTCACATCTGTGGTCTACTGATACACTTTAGCTCTAAGGCGTCACTCAGATTAAAGATAAGGGGATAAAACAGGAAGAAGACTCAAATAAATGATGAGAGGACAAATCCACAAGACAAGACAAATAAAAGAGGACAAGTCCATCAGGCACTGAAAAGATAGAAACAGACATTCAGATGGACATGGATCACTGCACAGTGATGGTGCTGCTGCTTCTGCGGTGGAGCTCAGGTAAGACCACAAATGACAAGGCAAATTAAATAAACCATCATGCAAATTATATAATTTGTCAAATCATAACGAAAATCATCAGCATTATCCAACACTGAAAATGTTTTAAAAATAATTCAGTTTGTTTTTTTATTTTTTATAAAGTGCGCATTTGCTGCTTCATTGGGGCAGTTTTGTTGAAAGACCATCTAAGTTATTCTGGTCATCGATAACAAAAACGGCCTGGTTGCATCAAGGCAGTCAGTAGTGTTGGAGAATCTGGACTCTGACGACGTAAAACTTCCACTGTGTTTATTTTTACATTATTCAGCATTTACTCTGAATATTTACTCAAAATATAAACTGAATAATTGTATTTTAATTAGAAATTGTCCAAAGCCTCTTCATACAGTGAGTTCAATCTTTAGATTTTATCCCAATACAAGACAGGGTGAAGATGTCTCTTTTTGATGTTTTTTGTTTTATATATAGATGTATATATTTTTTTTTATGTCCACAGTGCTGGAGGCTGAAGTAAACTACACCTCAGCAGGTAATCATATCCTGTTCTATCAATGTGATTTTATTCATATTGCACCATCAATCCATCCATCCATTTTCTGACCCGTTTAATCCCTCATGGGGTTGCGGGGGTTGCTGGTGCCTATCTCTAGCGTTCACTGGGCGAGAGGCGGGGTTCACCCTGGACAGGTCGCCAGTCTGTCGCAGGGCAACACATACACAGACAGGACAAACAACCATTCACGCACACATTCACACCTAAGGACAATTTAGAGAAGCCAATTAACCTAAAAGTCATGTTTTTGGACCGTGGGAGGAAGCCGGAGTACCCAGAGAGAACCCATGCATGCACAGGGAGAACATGCAAACTCCATGCAGAAAGACCCAGCGTTGGTCCTTCTTGCTGCAAGGCAACAGTGCTACCCACTGCGCCACTGTGCAGCCCCGTATTGCACCAAACAATCAAAATTCATAAGAATACACAATTATATCTTGATAAAGGTGTCCTGATTTAAAGTAATGATCATTGACTTTTACATTATTCAGCATAATACAGTTACTCACAGTTCAGCACAACGTGACTGCATGTCTAAAATAGCAAAATACAATAACTGTTCAGATGTGGACCTGAACTCAAACGGTTTAAAAAAAAAAAAGGTATAGGTAGGTATATCAATATATTAGGGTGTTAACGCTGATGCATTCCCCCATCATGAGACAATGCAGGGAGGCTGGAGAGATTTTTTTCCCATGTGCATTAGATGTTATGATATCATTTTTTTAAATTATTTCTATGTTTTCTTAATCACACCATGCAAGTTCAAATAACTTGTCAGGTCCTAGAATGCATATGTCAGGTTTTAACTAATTAGGATTATTTCAAAAACAGTAAAAAATTAAAATATAGTTATTCTGCATAAAGTATCCTTTATATTCATATTAATATTATTGGCAAATCAATTTGTTAAAAAAATCTAAAGCTGTTAGTCATCTACAGAAATATGTATCAAAGGCAAAAAACAACAAAAAAAGAATAGAAAAGTAGGGGGTATTCCTCTTTCTGTCAGCACCGTTATGTACAGCACCCTGCACACAAATGTGAAGTTTGAAATGAGAGATCTAAAAGTCGTCTTCCATAGCAGCTGCGTAATCTCATGTGGAACGTTTAAATCTTTAGACTCAGGATCTAAGTAATATTTTAAAGTGAAAGAAAATAATTTCACAAGATTTAGAGCTTGAGGTAAATTAACTTTGCTGAAAAGATTTTAAATCCAGACACAAAAATCCATTCACAATTTTAACCTTTTCACAAGCGTACAAAGCGAATGGTGAATTATAAAATACGGCCCATATATTAGCAGATTTTGCTGTTCACCTACAACAAACCTTAGGTAGAGCTGTCAAGTCTCATGTGACACAACATTCCTCACGCAGAGAAATGATAAAGCGCATATGGCCTGCGAGTGATCCATTCACTGCACTGTACGTTTAGAGAGCAACTTAATCCCCACCTTCTATGGAGATGAAAGAGTATCAAAAAAACAGTATGTTTTGTACACTTTTGAAATAGCTGAAAACTGGGAATGTCCCCACAGTGTAGCTTCCAAGTGACAGATTCTTTGATCTTTGATCGTTGTTAGGTACATCAAAAATTGCCTCACCTTCCCTGTTCACCTATCTCTCCTCCAAACATGTTATGTGTGTTTTGGTAGGTTTTCTTCTCATCTGAGCAGATGGGATAATTCCAGTATATTTTTGAGCATTCTTTTTCTTTAGCAACAGAGTCTTTTTGTGCAATGAGTATTCAAAGAGATTATGGTGGGTAAAGTGGTGGTTATTGTGGTTCTTGGACAACTCTTCTAAATATATGTCTTACTTCTCAGTCTAAATTCCTGCTCGTCGTAACTGGCTCGTGCATAAATGGTGTTATTTACAGTTTCAGACTACAAAGGTGATCTCTGCAACATTCACAAGTTTAGGAAAAAAGCAGCCATTGAATGTTTTGGAGGGATCTTTTAGTTTTGCCCCCACTTTGGGATGCTTTTTATATACACGGTTATAATAAACTTCTTATACTCCACCAGTGTGAACTCCACTGATACTAGTTCACACTGCGTTGAGCAAACTGCACTCTAAATACAGACAGATTTCTGCTATTGTTATGGTTTTATGCAGGGGCTACACATATTTACTGAGAAAAATATTGATGTCAACACTTACTTTGCCTGCTTTGTGTATGTCATAATGCATGACAGGAGGCTGCAGACATGTTTCTCCAAAAAACTGCTAACTATGTACTTGTGAAACAATGAAGCAGCTTGAGACAGATAATGCTGATTAACATGTGCTTTAATATCCTGGTGTATGCTACAAACTTAACTTCTAACATTAGAAGTTCTCTTATTGTTGCTCTCTTTTTTAACTTTTTCAGGAGCTCTGTGTGAAACAGCTAAAGCTGACATTGTGATCTTACTCGACGGGTCTTCGAGTATTCACCACCAAGACTTTGCAAATATCAGAAGATTTATTTCTGAAATAGTTAAACACTTCCATATTGGCCCCAACAGTGTCCAGATTGGTAAAACTTTTATTATCATTTCCAAGAGTTTCATATGCCCTGTTTTTGTGGGAAGTAATGTTGTAAAACATTTTAAAAATATAGAAAGTATGGACGCTTTATAAATCTCAGCAATTATGTTCTATTTTGTTCATCCTACACCACCAATATAAAAACAATACAAACAGTAACCTATAACTGTCTGGATTGACCAATGCCTGTGTACCTTTTGAAGGTCTGACTCAGTACAGTAACAGACCAGAGATCGAGTGGGGACTGACCACACACAACACCAAAAGGTCTCTGCTGAGGGCCATCAACAACATACAGCAGCTTCAGGGTTCCACAGAAACAGGTCAGCATGTTTTTGATTCCACAGTAGATTGAGGTCTTCTGGGACTTTATGTTCTGTTTCAGTCTTCACTCGCAAGTTAAAACATTTCTGGAGGAATGATAATTGGTCCCAGTGCAGCTACTGTCTGAAATCTAACATACACAAGGTTCCTTCTGTTAGATCTGTTTCAAATCTGAGCCTCACGTAATAATGCAATGAGAGCAGAAAGAAGAATCTGCTGAATATTGTAAGAACCAGAGACTCTAATAAGGGACTTATTGCTGTGGAAAGAGTTTTATCTTTCAGGTTAACAGTAATAAAATAATATTCTTGAACTTTGAGTGTCAGAACTTTCAGGTGGGCATGTCATTTTTTTGTCTACAGTGTTTTGTGTTAGAGATCTAACAGGATAAATATCCTTTATTCAAGTTATAGGAAGAAAAATCTGAGCTGAAATAAAGTTATAGACAAATTGTTTGGGTATGCAGTCTCTGTACACGCTTGTTTGATAAAAGACTATCAGTCCAGTAGCAGTGGGAGATACACTCGGTGAAAGTAAACTATGTTTTGATGTACAAATCGTACATGTGTAGATAAAATTGTGACTATGAAAGTAATTTAAATTTAAAGTTCTCTGAATAGTTAACAGGGTCAGAATCATCATCAGCATCATCCTAAACTGAACAATTTGAACTGTGACTGTGTGAAAAAATTGTAGAAGGGATCAAAATTCAGTCAAGTAAAATCAGCTCTCAACACAGCTTTTTCACCATCTGATTTTCTTCTTTGCAACATGCAGGAAGAGCTCTGCATCACGTTCTACATCGGAGCTTTAAACCAACTGTGGGGATGCGTGCCGACTCGAAAAAAATGGCAGTTTTAATCACAGATGGACAATCACATGATGATGTGGAGTCTTCTGGAAGGAACCTGAAAGACACTGGAATTGAAACATTCGTGATTGGTGACTCTTTTTCTATGTGGATGTATTCAGTTTAGATCAACACGTCAGAGTTGTCTGGAGAAGTTTTTGCTTAATCATCTTGTCCAACAAACAGTTTTCTTTATTTTTGGAGCAGTACTACTATATAAGGATACCTGTTTATTTCAGGCATAGGTGATTCTGTTGAAATTGTTGAACTGCAGCTCATCGCTTCTGGAGCTTTTGAAACACACTTATACTTAACGCCGGAGTCCGAATCCCTCGAAGGTGTAATAAACATCCTCACCAGCCACCTCTGTCATAGTGCTACTACCACAGGTAAGCCACACCTTCATACACGCGGATATTAAAGAAACTTTTGATAAATTAAGGTTGCAAAAGATGGAGTGAGAGCTACATTGGAAGCTGTGGAATAGTTAAATTAGGAGATTATATCCTTTGATGAAAAGGATACAGCCACTTGTTCTTTTGAATTTAGATCTGATCTTTAGGCTCTTTGTAACCGGCAGCCTGTCACAAAGAAACTGTTTAAATTTTATCTAGATGAATTTGTGAGAGATCCCAAACATAACCGTTTGACAACCATAAACAAATCTGAAAAAATTATCATCTGAAGGACTAAAGGAATGTCAGACTTCAAGATGTTTAGGAGATGAACAGTATTTTATTTTACAACATGGCCTTTCTGGCAATGTAGCACTCAGAAATGCTTTCTTAATGCCAAAGAAAGCCCGGCAAATTTACTTCCACAGGTGTAGCATTAGCTATAGTGCTCTGCTTGATATATATGCAAAAAGTTTATTGAATATTTTTTTGGGATTACGTATTTCAAATTCAATGCACAGAGAAGCAGGAAGAAAGAAAGGAAAAATAATTAAACAAAGGAAGAAAGAAAGAGTTTAAAATTGCTTTTATTAAAACCAAATAATGTTAATAAAAATCAAAAACTAAAGATGCTTCATCCACCGAACACAAAACACCATTAACATCCCACTTACTTACAAAGACGTCCATGCTCTTTGTCAACTCAAAAAACTCAAATTCCTATCACTGGAAGGAAATTAATTGATTCAAATATTTTTGGATGCATACACAAAAACCCCAACAAAAATTGTCTCTTAGTTATATAAAAATCTACAAAATCGAAACGAAAATAACTCACATAAAGTCGATAAAGTCCAAATGGGAAGCAGAATTAAAAGTGAAACTGTCAAAGAGTGACTGGCTTTCAATGTGCAAAACACAACAGTCCTTCACAAGCTGTAGAGGCTGGAGGGAATTCGGCTGAAGAAATTTGATACGCTACTTTATAACACCTCAATTGCAAAATAAATTACTCCACACTCAGCAACAATGTTGGAGGCAATGTGGACAGATGAATGCCAGTCACTGTCATATATTTTGGCAATGTACCAAAATACAAACCTACTGGGATCAAGTTGTTCAGGCTATAGAAGAAATAATAGGTTACAAGATACCCAAGGACCCACGTATTGTTTGCTTGGGCTGGCTGGAGAGTAAAGAGATACACAGGAAAGACATCTATCTCTTCAAAATCCTGATAGTGGCAGCTAAAAAGGCGGTTACCAGAAAATAGTTAAAAAGTGACGCTCCACACCTGACGCAGTGGATATCAATAGTAGAAGAAATCTTTACAATGGAGAAAATTACCTACCACCTAAAGATAAAGTTCAAGCACCTGAAACAACACTGGAGAAAATGGCTTGATTACACAAACCGGAAATGACTTACCCTCAATAAGACTGGAACGCCAGACAAAACTATATAGACCAGTTCACGCGTGACGTCAGCGCTACATCCGGGTCCCGCTGGTAGGCAAAAAACAGAGCTGCTCTCGTCTACTACCATGACAAAACGGGTGAATTAGAGCGTACTTTTAGTTTATTTTTGGAATCTAAACAATGCCTACGACTTGTTGTGCTCCCGGTCGCACACAGAGGCATTCCAAATTGTCGGATGTACGTTTCTGTCGTTTACCGAAGGATGAAGAAAGAAGAAAGAAATGGATAATTTCAATGAAAAGAGCGCAGGCAGACAATGTGGGCACCGTGTGGTGACCTTGGCAGCAAGGCCTCAGTAAATCGTCTCCCCCTGAAATGTTTGTGATGTTTGTTTGTTTGTTATGGCGATTGTACTTAAACAACAATTTCCCTCTGGGATTATTAAAGTATTTCTGATTCTGATTCTGATACTGATTGCAACCCGATGGCAACTTTGTGATCAGGGAAATAATTTCCCCATGTCGTGACAATTCTCTCACCAGCAACTCATCACTAATGAACGGAGGAATATTTGCAATCATGACTTTTTAAGTAGGTGTGCTCAACAGCGAAACAGGAAAAAAAAACAAAAAACATAATTTACAACAATGCCTTTTTCAATCACTTTGTTTGCCTTCTCCACACTATCAACAAAAATAACAACTGTGCTGTTCATCTGAGCAGCAGATTTGACAGTGCTACCACCCACAACTTCCCCTACTGTCAAACTACACTCGTCCACTGTAGTGCTAGAACAACTAGGAATTATCTTCAAACCATGTTGTAAGTTTAGTGAAATCCATTCCTGGTGTTTTGCAAACACCCAGCAAAAAACAGGTCCTTACTTACAAAAATAAACTTCACCAATGTGATTCAGTCAAAAGAAAATACCCAGTAAGACACATTAAAGAAAGAAAGAGAGCAAAGTTAGAAGTTCTCAATCTCTCAATCCACTCACCACATGCTCCGAGCATGCAAGGCGAAAGAAAGAAAAGGCAAAATCTTAAAAGGGAGAAAAGGTGACAGAAATTGAGCAGAGGAAAAAGAGAGTACAAGTTAACATCCTTGGAGTCTGTGTCTACGCCTGCAGAAAGAACAGCATATTAAATATATATTGAAAGAACAACAAAACCAACAGAAAAAGTATCACAGGTACAAACAACCAACACCTATGATATCACCACTGAAAAATATGCAGTATTATTTAATGCAAGATGTATTTAACCACAGCCAAATCTATCTTAAGGGTTTATCTGTATAGAAGTATATCTGAAAGCACCTGGATCCAAGCATCTGTAGGTGTTTATGAGAGTGTGCTTGTATATGTAAGGTTTGAACATAAGAAAATTCCAGAGATGGATGGGCCCTGTTTAAAAACAAGCAGTAAAAAAAAAATCAACAGAGACCAGAAGCAGGTCCTAAGAACATGGCATCTTCTTAGTTAATGCATGTACTGTATGCCAAGATTAACGTTTTATTTCTCTTCTTGTGTGTTCAGACTCTGTCAGATTTGTGAATGGAACCGGTCTGTGTTCAGGCAGACTGGAAATAAAAACCTCCCAGTCTGACCAGTCCAATCAGTCCTGGGCCGCAGTGTGTGAAGCTGACTTTGACCAGCAGGATACAGAGGTGGTCTGTAGGGAGCTTGGCTGTGGGCCTCCTTCAGTCCTCCAGGGGACGCTCTATGGAGAGCTTGGAGCTCCATCATGGACACCAGAGTTCCAGTGTGAGGGAACAGAATCTTCTCTGCTGGACTGCAAAAGATCAGCCTCAGTTAGAAAAACCTGCTCACCTGGCAAAGCTGTTGGACTCACCTGTTCAGGTAGAAGAGGAGCTACAGACACGAGTCTTGTTTTGTTCAAATCAGCACGATCCTTTACTGTTTTCTGTTCAGAACCTGTCAGGTTGGTGGGAGGAGCCAGTCGCTGTGAAGGAACACTGGAGGTGAAACGAAGAGAGTGGAGACCAGTTAAAGGTCCAGACTGGTTCCTTAAGGACGCAGCTGTTGTCTGTGAACAGATGACCTGTGGTTCTGCTGTTTTTGTTGAAAAACACGAAGATTCCTCAGTCAGCTCTGTGTGGTGGATCAGTTCTGACTGTCTTCAGTCTGGATATCCTCTGAAAGAGTGTGCATCAGGAGATTCTTCTTCTAGCATCCTGGATGTTACCTGTTTAAGTAAGTCTCTCAGTAATATCATGGTAGCTTTGATATTTCAAGATAAGCGTTTCCTTTTACCCCCATTGAAAATCATGGGTTATTTTTTATGCTTTAGTCTCTGGCAAGTCTAAGTGGAGACTCACAAAAATTAGTATCAGGTGGCGAGCAGAACACATTGACCCAGCCGGGCGAACTCTTTAAATGTTTACATTATTGTCAGATCTGTTTATCATATCTTCTGGCTCTTGCAGACTCACTGTCTCTGCGGGGGGAGGTGGATAAGCAAGGACAGCCCCCGTGTAGGAGTGGTCGATCCCTCCCATGTCATCTTAGGGATATGTGTTACTGTTAGACAGTGACATAGCCTGGCTCCAGATATTCACATGTCCATTATGCCCTGAGATAACTGTCCATTTGTTTATGCATGCCACATCTATGAAGTTCTCACCGTCCGTGCGTGATCTGCTGTTTCCCGTTAACTGCTGTCTGCAGCTCCAGCATCTGTAATGTCACACTCTTTAACAACAGCAATGATGAAACCGATTTTTTTTATGCTTTTGAATTCAAAGATAGTGCACATTAAACATCTTTTAATGTCGCAACAATAAACAACCCAAAAAAGTTAGGATTTATTCTATGTTTGTGGAAGTGTTTGTTAAAGAGTGATGACAGATGGGAAAAGGTTTACCCATGAACCCTTTTACACTGTAACTGTAATTGTAGTTGTTATTGTTACTGTAATTGTTACAGTTTCTTAAATCTTGCATTTTTCAACAGTTCCACATTTAATAAACTATGATATTAAAAACTTTTAAAGAGTCAAAAGGATGAAAAAGCAATGTTTGCAGCCTGTAGACACAGCATGTTTGCACGCTGTAAATACAGCATACTATTATTAGCTAGCCAAGAACCTCCTATTAAATAAGACACCAATAACTAAAATAGATTTGCTGAAAGTAGGGCAACAATAACAAGAAGGTCCTGGGTTCAAGTCCTACCTTTGCCCTGGGTCTTTCTTGCATGTTCTCCCTGAGCATTTGTGGGTTCCCTCCGGGTACTTCCTTCCACAGTCCACAAACATGACTGTTAAGTTAATTGGCCTCTCTAAATTCTCCTTAGGTCTGAGTGTGTGCGTGAATGGTTGTTTGTCTCAAAAACCATATAACAACAGCACCCAGGAACGCCACTGGCTTTTTTGGGCCCAAGTTCATCGAAGATGAATTGATGCAAATGCAGATTGCAAAGTAACATCTGCTGCTATCCAACCGGTGTGTTTCTAGGAATGTCTCTGTTTATTTCAGCAAGACAATGCCAAACCACATTCTGCATGTGTTACAACAACGTAATGCATTGACTAC
This sequence comes from Fundulus heteroclitus, assembly GCF_011125445.2. Classification (NCBI taxonomy): domain Eukaryota; kingdom Metazoa; phylum Chordata; class Actinopteri; order Cyprinodontiformes; family Fundulidae; genus Fundulus; species Fundulus heteroclitus. The sequence continues at coordinate 22,867,725 of NC_046370.1, forward strand.
AGAGAACCCAATATTCAAACCAGAGACCGTTTTGCACTTAAAAGTTTTATTTAAAAAAAATAATAATAATAATAATTTGATGGTGGCAGGTTGAAGTCCAGAATCAAGCTGGACACCCTCAGTGTTGACAGCAGACTGTTCAAGCAGGAGAAGACAGACTGATTAGGCTGGAGGCAGAGTGCAGGTCTGTGAGACGAGCTAGGGTCATGCACAGAGAAGGCATGCTTCAAGTGGCAGAAAGGTCCAAAGTGCAGGGTTGGAATATTGGTCAAAAACAGTCGAAGGACACGAGGGCAAAAGTGAAACAGGGAAATCCAAAGATAGGCACTAGGTCCGCAAACAAGCAATTCAAACTATGGACACTGGACAGCTATTCACACATGACGACTCATGACAGAGACTGGCTGTGAGAGGCAGGTAGACATAGGCAGGATCACAGCTGATCAGGTTATGGTGGTGAAAGAGGTATATAGTGTTAATTATAACCTTGTACTGAATTGGCAATTGCCCCGTAATGTCATGAACGGGGACAGATGGACCCAGTATTCAGCCAGACAAGAGGTACGTTTTAAGAAGGTTTAATTACAAAAGGTGTGGGTAGGAACAAAGACAAACAGGCAGGCAATAATGATGGGCAGGTACAAAAACAGAGCTGGTCGAATAACAGTCCTTAGTCAAAAATCAGGAAAGCAGGAAAGTCCTGAGCAGAATCCGAGCGCAGTCAGGAAACAGAATCAGTTTCGGTACACGGGTGGGCAGGTTAAACAGACAGGGGGTCAGGCAAGCTCGGAATATCCAAAAACAGGCTAGGACTGGTACACAGGTTAGCAGGCAGGAAAAAACAGGTTCAGGGATCAGGCTGGCTCAGATGTCACGAGGCAAAAACGGGTCAGAATCAACAGGCAAACTCAGAAACAGAAACGCTGGATAAACTCACCGAATGGCTCGTAAATGATCTGGCAGATTGGAACAGTCTGAGATGAGTATAAGTAGCGGCATAAAAAGGTGATAGAGCTGAGTACAGATTACGGGTAACAGGTGGAACTGATAAGTGGAAGGGTAGTGGCTAAAGCTGGAGCTGAACTGATTGGCTGGTGACTGGTGTCTGGAAGGGTAAACAGATCTGACTGGTAAACTGAGCTGATGATTACTGGCAGATGAACTGATGAACTGAAAAACCAAAGCAAAATAAAAAAACAGAACCAAAACAAAACCCAAACTAAGACAGAACCTAAACAGAAAACGTGAATCGTGACATGTTATGGGTGTACCTCATCTCTTGCCCAATGACCACTGCAGATAGGCACCAGCCCCCACAATCCAGCCTAAGTGGGTAAAGATAATGGATGGATGGATGGATGGATGGATGGATGGATGGATGGACGGACGGACGGACGGACGGACGGACGGACGGACGGACGGACGGACGGACGGACGGACGGATGGATGGATGGATAATTGTGGTCTTGAAGGACTGGTGTCTTGAATATTTAAGATGTTTCCCAGCTTTGACAAACCTGAATCCAATAAATTGGTCATTAGAATATTGTGAGAGACTTGTTGCAAGGCTCATTAGTTAACTATTTGATTTAGCTTTGTTGTAGCACAAAAGACAATCAGGGCTCATGCCCGAGGGGAACGGATTTGCCAGCCATTGTTAGATGTTAATTTATAGAACTGTTAATTAACAGTAGTCTTTGGATTGATGTGTACTTGTTCTCCCTGCTCTTTTCTAATCAGTCTCTGTCAGGTTGGTGAATGGAACCAGTTTGTGTTCAGGCAGACTAGAGGTGAAATCCTCCTGGTCTCACCAGTCGAACCAGAACTGGTCTACAGTATGTGACACTGACTTTGACCAGCAAGATGCTGAGGTGGTCTGTAGGGAGCTTGGCTGTGGGTCTCCTTCAGCCTTCCAGGGAGCGCTCTATGGAGAGGTCGAAACTCCAAAGTGGACCACAGAGTTCCAGTGTGGAGGAACTGAATCAGCTCTTCTGGATTGTAAAAGATCAGGCTCTGTTAGAAACAGCTGCTCATCAGGCAAAGCTGTTGGACTCACCTGCTCAGGTAAAAGAGCTGAATTATTAATTTTCTGGTCAAACTGTGACAATCATTTACCGAGGGCCTTTTTCCCCTGTTCAGAACCTGTCAGATTGCTGGGAGGAGCCAGTCGTTGTGAAGGAACACTGGAGGTTAAACTGGGAACATGGAGACCAGTAGATGCGTCAGGTTGGACCATGAATGAAGCAGATGCAGCCTGCAGAGAGTTGGACTGTGGTTCTGTTGTCTTATTGGAAACCAGAAATGATTCTTCATCCAGACCAGTTTGGAAGATTGAGCTTGGCCTGCTTAAATCTGGATCTACACTGAGGGAGTGTGCATCATCATCATCATCATCATCATCATCATCATCATCATCATCTCAGTCTTTCTCCATTGTGATGCTTGTATGCACAGGTAAAATTATCAGTAAATTGGATATTATTGTGTATCCCTATGTCTTTCTTCTTTCATGAAGTAGTTAAAATATTCATGAAGTAGTATCAATATTGATACCAAGAAAGATATTTAATACCATTTGATACCACAGCAAAACATATTTAAAGTTTTTAAGGGTTAACTGTACAAAAAAATATTTACAAATGACTATTTTAATTAAAATTGTCTTATTTAGTGCAAAAACGTATGGGGACAATTCCATGGAGTATTAAAACTGAATGTACTGAAGGGGCCAATAGCAACAGGAAAATGTCATTTTGCTACACTATTTATTCAACAACCCCATAAAGCCGTCCAGCACCATGGAAGGTACCTTACTGAGAGAGTTATGAGAGTAAATGGCATTTGGATAGTTGGTGCTAAGAGATCCATCAGCAGTGTTATCTACAAATGTGCTACCTGTAGAAGGCTTTGGGACAGGACAGAGCAGCAAACTATGGCAGATTTGCCAGCCGAACGCTTGCAGACTGATTCCCCGTTTTCTTATGTTGCCCTCGATATGTATTTGATCCTTGGGAGGTTTCAACCGCTGCACTAAATGCAAAAATTTGCATAATCTCCCTCTTAACTTTGGATAAAAGTTGAGAGCCCTGCCACATGCCATTTTCAAGGCAAGTTCCTCCGAACAACACTTTTGTTTTGTCTTGTCGATAAAGAGGGTCTTGTGTGTTTTTCTAGCTGTACTCGACATGTCCATCCATCCATCATCTTCTGCTTATCCAGGGTTGGGTCACGGGGTAGCAGCTTCAGTAGGGAGGCCCAGACGTCCCTCTCCCCAGCCACTTGGGTCAGCTCCTCCAGGGGAATCCCAAGGCGTTCCCAGGCCAGCCGGGAGACATAGTCCCTCCAGCGTGTCCTGGGTCTTCCTCTGGGTCTCCTCCCGGTGGGACGTGCCCGGAACACCTCACCAGGGAGGGTCCAGGAGGTATCCTAACCAGATGCCCGAGCCACCTCAACTGGCTCCTCTCAACGTGGAGGAGCAGCGGCTCTACTCTATGACTCTACTACTATTACCCAAAGCTCGTGACCATAGATGAGGGTAGGAACGTAGATCGACCGGTAAATCGAGAGCTTCGCCTTTTGGCTCAGCTCTCTCTTCACCACAACGGATCGGTACAGCGCCCGCTTCACAGCAGACACCGCACCGATCTGCCTGTCGATCTCCCGCTCCATCTTCCCCTCATTCGTAAACAAGACCCCAAGACACTTAAACTCCTCCACTAGGCGACTCCTCCTCCACTAAACATGTTAAGAGTTTAAAACTTCCAGCAGCAGATTCATGTTGAGATAGTGGCTGCAGGGAGCGAATGTTGTTGTTGGAACACTGCAGTCGGAAGAAGTACCATATTTTTCAGATCAAGGCGCACCAGATTGTAAGGCTTATTACATATTCTTCCCAAGTGTGTGATATCACCTGTCCCTCTAGTAGGGTAACCAGACGTCCCCGACTTATGGGGGCTGTCCCCATTTTGGATGACCTGTCCCTGGCAAAAGCTGTACCCAGAAATGCCACCATTTTCAGTGTATCATGATGTAGTAAAAAAGTTTAGTGCAACAAGAGGTATTTAACCAGTCTTGCGGCTATCCCGACGTAGAAAAGCTTTGTCAAACGCACCTTCCCCACCCCGTCGGCATTGCAGTTCAGACAAAACAAACCAACCCCCAGGCAGAGATTCTGCACTTAAAATCAGAGACGTCCCCAGTTTTCATTAAAGAAATCAAATCTGGTCACCTTACACTGCTCTCTCCTTAGAGGGAGAGCTATCCGTCTGAGAGTAGTGGGATGACACTGTTTCTAACATAAGGCCAAAATAAACTTCACTTTTATATTGAAGTACTTGGTTTATCTTTACTGTCAGGAAGTCCACAAAATGCAGTTCAAAGCCTTCAGCTGATCCAAAATGCTGCAGCAAGAGTTCTGATGAAAATCAACAAGCGGGATCATATTTCTCCAATTTTAGCTTCCCTTCATTGGCTTCCTGTTAAATCAAGAATAGAATTTAAAATTCTTCTTCTAACTTATAAAGCCCTTAATAATCAAGCTCCATCATATATCAGAGCTCTGATTACCCCGTATGTTCCTAACAGAGCACTTCGCTCTCAGACTGCAGGTCTGCTGGTGGTTCCTAGAGTCTCTAAAAGTAGAATGGGAGGCAGATCCTTTAGCTATCAGGCTCCTCTCCTGTGGAACCAACTCCCAGTTTTGGTCCGTGAGGCAGACACCCTGTCTACTTTTAAGACTAATCTTAAAACTTTCCTTTTTGACAAAGCTTCTAACTAGAGTGGCTCATGTTACTCTGAGCTACCTTTATAGTTTTACTGCTATAGGCTTAGGTTACTGGAAGGCATCAGGATCTAACTTTCTCACTTTATAGAGTTCTACTGTTCTTCAATTATGCATTACGTGTAGTCATATCTGCTTTAACTTTCTGTTCGCTCTCTTTTTTCTTCATAGTAGGTACACCTGGTCTGGCGTTCTGTTAACTGTGACATCATCCAGGGAAGACAGATCACCTGCTATTACCATCTAATGTAGAACAGATTACTGGATCAATGTGTGCTTCTATGCTTGTTTGTCTCTCTTGTTGTGTCACGGTTGATCTGGCAACCCTACTTTTAACTTATACGGAGACTCAAAGGTTTCTCATTAGCTCTAATCCAGCAATCCAACTTGGATGTGTTGCGTATCAAAGAACTGATAGCAGACATGATCCATTAATACTGTTTTTTTTTCAACAGTATTAACGATGTCGCATCGGACTGAAAAGAAACCAGTCATGAAACTAACTCATAATAACTAACAAATAATCTGTGTGCTTTCAGACCTGCTGGTTCAGCCAATCATTTTGGTGTCCTCCAAGGATGAGGTCACCTCTGCCCTCCACCAGAGGTCAGCAAGAGTGTCTCAGGGCTCCAGCTTCACCATCAGCTGCTCCATTCAGCCACAGTATCCAGGGGGCTCCTTCCAGCTCTCCCTCACCTTTTCCAACATAACATACAGCTACACCCAGCTAGCGATCAATCACTCTGCACACTTCCTGTTCCCTGCTGCAGAGCTGTCCCACAGAGGAAGTTACAGCTGTGTTTATAAAGTCCATGTTTTTAGTCATAACTTCTCCTCTGTAAGCCATCTGCTGACTCTGACTGTCTCAGGTAAGCTGATGGAGAGCTGAACCCAGCTGGCTTCATTCTTGTTCTCTGGTGTCAATGAATGTGACTTGCTGACTGAATGTCTCTGATCAGATCCAACAGTTTTCATCATCAGAACCTTGGTCCTGCTGCCTAGTCTACTGATCTTCATCTCTCTGATTTACTGCAGCCATAAGGTAGCACAACAGGTTCTTTCTGGCTAAGCTGGACCCTTCAGCCTGGGATGATGCTCTAACTCAGCTGCATATGCTGCTATCTTCCTACAGACCACCAAGGGGCAGAAGACGGTTCCACAAAAGAACCTAAAGCTGAATCCTGGAAGAGCGGAAGGAGAACAGGTGGAAGAAGATCAGGAGGAGGCAGCTGTTTAGCGTCTCCACGTGGTGGAGAACACATACTGACGGAAAAAGCTCTTTAAATGAAAACCAAACGAAAACAACAAATCACTCAATCACAACCAACCCCCTGGTCCTCTGTTCCTCAGTCCGAACGCCATGAAGTTTTGTTCCTGCTTTCATACCTCTCCGTCCCTCATGTTCCTGGGGTATCATCATATCTATTGCTTGTCCCACATACTGTCCCAGGGCGACTGTGGCCTGATGGGTTGAGTAGTTGTCAGGCAATCAGAAGGTTGTGGGGTCGATTCCAGCTTGTGGGTTCGATTCCCCTTGGGTCCTGGGCAAGGCACTTAACCCCAAATTGCCTACTGAGCTGTGTCTTGGTGTATGGGGAGTGTTGGACTAGTGGTTAGAGCAGCGCGCTTGCACTCAGAGAAGGATGCAAGTACCCGGTTTGATCCCCAGCGCCTGCACTCTGGGTCCCTGAGCAAGACCCTTAACATAACACAACCAGAACGCTTCCCGGGCACAGCACATGGCAGCCCACTGCTCCCCAAGAGTGATGGGTTAAAAGCAAAGATCAAATTTCGTTGTAATGTATGTTTCAATGACAATAAAGATGATATTACCATACCAATCATTCTGATGCGCTCATTCCGCACTCGTTCCTTCATAGTTTCCGCTTGCTGGCTGCACATGCGCACTTCTGGTGTTTATGTATCCGGCTAGGTTAGTGGTTAGCTTAGCCATCCATTGTAACTCTACACTGAAGAGTGGAAGAGTTAGGTAAGCCAATTTTGCTCATGCGTAGTTATTCAAAAAGGGACTTGGGCAAGCTTCCAGGAAAAATTGCCGACCCTAGCAATAAGTTCAATACCTAGTGATGGTCCCTTCTCTTTTAACATGCAGCGTGCTGTCCTTAAAGGTATATAGCCACGTAATAGGCTTGCTTTAATTGTAAATAATGCCAGACCAAGCTTGACCCTCTGCAATAAAGCAGCAGCTCGGCAGTTGGTCTTAACTGTTATTAATTAAAACTGTAAATTAATTAAAATAAACCAATCTATAAAACCTTTAACAGCCTCATATCAGAACATTTACTCACGTCGATCAACTCTGCGGTCACGGCTGAGCCTCAGCAGGTTTAGCGTTCGCTTCAGTGAACACCAATGGTTATACTGTATTTTCAGTGACATTCCAGTCTTTTCGCTCTTGAAATCATATATTTTTGTGTTTTTTTTCACTGGGTCTTAGAACTTCCATCATTGTTTTGAAGGGAGATGCTAATAGCCCTTAGCCGCTTCTATATTTTAACCACTGCTGCTCATGTGCAATACATACTCCCGTTAAAATCTGAAATAAGCATGAAAGACTTTATTTACTAACAAAATTAGCAAAAACAGAGCATAAAACACCAGAAATAACAACTAACACACCAGCAGGATGTGATAATCTTTTATAAAAAACCTTGTATGCAACCAGAGTGAGCTACTGACATATGCATTTAAAAAAGTCAAATAGTATGGCTATGCACCTTTAATATTGTTTATCTTATGTTATTATGTTGTCTTATTCATTTATGAGACGCACCTGAAGCATCATCCCACAGGATCTGTGAGATCCCAGCGTCTCCTGCGTATAAAAGTGCTCTCTGCTGCACCCCATGGACCACAATCTCAGCCTGATTAGTTCATTTCAGCATCTTTATCATATTCCATAGCATTTTTTCTATGCATCGCATCTCCATGCACCTACATTAGTAGAAAGAATATACCGATTTCACTCACTGATCGTCAGTTATCGTATTGTTTTGGCTCAATAAAGTGCCTTTTTTGTTATACCATGTCTCCCAGTGTTTTTATTAAGGCCAAAGAGCCAGGAAAAAAATAATAAATAAATTAAGTGAAAAATAAAGAGCCATGCCTAAACATCTAACGACATGGCCTTTATCATTAGGTGTTTTATAGTTTGGTATTCATTGTAATGTATGCAGCAGGATATCAATAGCAATAGGCTTTTTGGTATGGAAATACTTAAAAAAAATTATAGTACAGTGCATCCAGAAGCTCTAACTGATCCATATTAATCTTTAAATGTCTTATATCTAAGACAGTCTCAGTAGGGGTTGGGGGGGGGGGTAATCTGCAGACTGACATCTACTGAATACCAGGTTGGACAAAGTCATGCAAGTTTGTGCCTGACTGGTTTATTCTGTGCAGTACAACAGCAGTAATCACAAACAAAATAAACTCTAATTTCAGATGTTTTAAAAAGTCAGTTGAAGGTGCAATCGAGTTCAATCTTAAAACTCTAATGGAAACGTTGCAATGAATTTGCTCATCAGATGCTAGATTTCCTCCTCTTCTTTATCTCTACACCAGTGTGTTTCCTCAACATTTCTGAGAAGAACGTCAAAGGATGTTCATCATGTGACACTGTCACACTGAGCAACACAGGCTCAAATTCAAATTCAGATAAACTTTATTGATCCCAGTGGGAAATTAAATAGGCTTTAATAAAAACTCATCAGGCTCTGGTTTTAATTGTGACAGCTGTTGGGATGTCTCCATTACAGAAGGAGCAATGCCACCAATTTGTACCCCAATAAAACCAGTCTGATATGTGGGCTGTGTACAGGCTTTAAACAACCTAAAGTGCCAACCTTCTCTGAGTGACAAATTCTTCTGCTGCAACTTTAGCGAATTGCTGTGTCCATCAAGGATACAGTCCTTCCATAAAATCCCTTTGTAAGTGCTTAGAATTTTGACAATATCTGCTGTTAAATTATGTTAAAATAAATGTGAAATTCAAAAACAAAGCAGAAAACCTTTCCTCATTTGCAATAGAAATAAACCTGGAAAAAGACAAAGATCTACTTTTGACTGTAGCTAATTTTTGTCTGAGTAATAAAAAAAGTTACACAGATCATGGTTTATATGCTGAAAATGCTTTTACCATTGGAAAACAGCTCCTTTCCCCACAGAGAACCCATAACCTGTATGTTACAGAGAATCAAGGAGTTTTGAAGGGAAAGTTCACAAATGTGCAGAAGGAGGTCTGCTCTCTTTCATCTGTAAATTTCCTGTATGTCTGTTGCAATCACTCACACCAAACCACACTGAGGCACAGGAGTGGTTATCTAATCTTTTTAAAAGTCACATATCATTTTTTGGCATCATTTCCTTTTAATTGATATTAAAAGCTTGCATACTGTAATATTAAAGGACAAGTGTGACAGAAGAGTCAGAGTCTATCTGGACATGGGTCACCTGCTGATACCGCTGGTGCTGCTGTGGAGCTCAGGTAGGACTGAAAACTAGGACTAAAACTCACGAGGAAAACTTCAAATGAGCTATAAAAAAAGGAAAATTTCAAATTACAATGTGTTGTGGTTAGTTATTTGTTGATACTTTTAAAAATTGTGTTCCAGTAAAAGATATTTGTTTGAACCAGATCCATTTTTACCCAAGAAACTGAAGAGGTAATTTTCTCTGTGATGAAGGTTTCAGCTTGTGGTATGCCAATCATAATGTTGATTTTTTTTATAAGATCACTCACTATCCTCAATTCTCAATGAACATAGCGGTAGGGGAGAGGTAGTCTAAACTTAAGACACCCCCCCCCCAAAAAAAAAAAAAAAACAGCGATGAACGGTTGTTATATTCATGTGTTGTATCTGTGTTTTGTGGCCAACTTTCAGGCTGATACTGAAATGTAGTTTGGAACAGTCTGGTTATCAAAGAAAAAACTATCAGGGAGAAGTAGAGAGAGCGAGAAGTCTCCAGAAAAACAGAAGTTTGAAATACAGGCTCAGAAAGTCCGGGCTTGTTTGCTTCCATGTTTTATCCACTTTAGACAGACTCAGGAGCAAGGTTACAACCTGGGTCCATGTCAGGACCGATGAAAGTTAAAAAAATAACGTCAGGCTTGTGAGCCTTTGCATAATTAAGCCACAACGTTTGGTGCACAAACCTGAACATATATTAGATATTCAAGGGTTTCTTCCTGGTCATAGAATGTGGTAAGTTATTGTCATAAAGCTGTATTGCTAAGCTACATTAAGGTACCATGTGAAATACAACAACTTATATTTACAAATTTAATTAATTGCCAAATTGATGAAAATCTAATTTATTACTGAAACTCATGGAAATTCAGATAACGGATGAAAAACATGTTTTTGCAGAAAAATGAAATCTTGCTTCATTAAAGAACTTTTGCCTTCACAAAAAATCATGAAATGCATAAAACACATTACTATTTGCTATAATTTCATAGATATTACCTGTTTTTAATATGGTGGTAAATGTTGACGTTGACGTTGAAGTCTTGAAGCTAAGACATTTCCAGATTTATTATGGACATTTATTTTTGTATTTTTATTGAAATTTAGATTTAAAAATAATTTATCTGTGTAAATATACCTTTAATTATTTGTGATGATTTTAGTATACAAGCTTCTTAGGCCAACATATTCAGTTCTCGTCTTGGAGGCCTGTGTCTTGCATGCTGTAAATGTATCCTGCAACACATCCGAATCAAAAAGCTGATCTTTCTCATCAGCTTCTGATCAAGTACACCAGAGAAGCATCTTAAAAATTTGGGAGAATGGCCATTGAGGAGTAACTTTGGACACTACTTCAAAAAGAGTTTGCACTGTATTAACAGGAATTTAGACATAACTTAGACACAACTGATGAAATTAAACAATTTTCATACCGTGGAGATCCCTGGATGCCAACAGCATCAAATAAGAGGTTAGTTTAAGAAGACTTAAAATCAAGTAAACACATTTTTAAGGGACCTTGAGAAAATAATAATTGTTAAGAGTAATATGCGCTACTTTTAAACAATGCAAAAATTTGCTTTCTTGGATAAGTGTAAAAATGTATATTTGCAATGAATTTCAATGGATTAATGACAGTACTAAAATCCCAACAAATGTTATATATTGTTTTTTCCATCAGCTAGTTCTTACAAGACAAAATCATCAACTTACTAAGAAGTAATGCACAAATGTGTATAGGTGTGCATTAAATTAGATTTTATTTTCTAGTCTTCTGTTCATGATAGTTAGCTTTTAAAGTACACACTAACTTGACATGAACTATGCAATGAATGAACATTTTTTCTTGTATTTTTTGTATTTGTCATTTTTCTGTGTTAAAATGTGTTCCTTAGGTGTGCAAGGTGAAGGAAGCAACAGTCCAGCAGGTAATGTTTTTGATTTAAACCAGTTGAATTAATGCCCCTTCACAGAAAGAAGAAAAAATGTAATTTTGCTTAAATTAACCATATGATGATTTATAACATATGTAATAAAAAGTAAATTCTCCAGAAGTCGTCATCATATCTACAATCTAGAGTGGGTTAAAGTCCAGGTGGTTGGGACCGCACCAATGGTCCACTCGATCCACCTCTCTAGTCACCATCTCAGTCAAACCAATCACAGTGGTCTCATCCGCAAACTTCATGGGTTTCAGTCGTCATTTATCCGTAAGAAAATCTACCCTTCCATGCTCAAATCATTCTGGTGACAGCAGGTAATAACTTGATGCATTTTTAGACATGTTTTGAATTCATCCATTGGTAATAGAATAGTATCATTTAGATTACCAAGATCTCCAATGATTATTTTGAATGTACTTACAAAAACATTTGATTTTCCTGTAAGAAGACTGAATGAATTTGATGGTCTCTGCACAACCGCTGTAAAACCGCTAAACTCCTGTGAAAATTATCTCAAACAAACATAAACGACAGTTTCCCAAAATGAATAAAATCATAATAAGTTCATCAATTTCATTTGTGCATTATGTTGTTAGAAAGAGAAAGTCTGAAGAATAGATACCTAAGGCACAGACGAGACACTGTGGCCATCAAGTGGGTGATGGCATCCCTTGGGTTCTCAAGTGGATGCCCTCCTTCTTGGGTGTTTCGCTGATAGGCCCACGACACCTCCAGAGGGTTCAGCAGTGAATCCCAGCGTCCCAGGTTCACTCCCATCAACCATCACACACTTGAGCCCCAGGCCAGGTCCTTCCTCTTGGTCCACAGCCACTGGCTCCCCTTTTCAGTGGCCTTGGAGAGGTCCTTGATTGCCTGCCTGTGGGCCTTCCCTCTCACCCCCATCTCCCTGAGTAGCCTAGATGTTGAGCAGGATATGAATCCACTGCAGCCTACTTCCACCGGGTGTACCTTCACGTTCCATCCTTGCTGTTGGGCTTCAGCTGCAAGATTGGTGTACCCCAGCTTCTTCCGCTCAAAGGCTTCCTCTACGGCACGCTCCCAGGGTACCGTGAGCTCAATGATACACACCAGCTTAAGTGAGGAAGACCACAGAGCGAGGTCTGGATGCAGGTTGGTGTATGCAATTTCGGGTGGTAAGCACAGCTTTTTGTCCAGGTCTGCCAGCATTTTCCAGTCCTGTGCTCTGCCCAGCTGTCCAATGTCAGCCCTACTGGTGATGGTGAAGCTGGCTTGACCCTCTCGAACAAAAAGTGTTGGCTGCCGGTGGGATGGAAGCGGGGGGAGCGCATATGCACTTATCCGCTGGCATTCCAGCACTGCTGCAAGACTTCTGAGCACCTGGTTGTGTCACCAGGTGTAGCGACCTTGGGTAATGCTGGTCTTGCATCCCACTAAGATGTGCTTTAGTGTTGCTGGGCTTTGGCACAAGGAGCATGAGGGGTCGTCGCCATACCATTGGCTTAGGTTTGCAGGTGACGGTAAAACATCACAAGCAGCTCTGATGGTAAGGCTTGCCCTGAATGCCTCCATCTCCCATAGATCTTCCCAGGAGAGCTTTCTTTTCTCAACTCCTTCCAATGCCGTCCACTGCCCTTGCTTCGCCTGTGCCACGGCTTGTGTGCGCCTTGCTGCTTCCTCTTCCCGCCGTACCTCTTGGACCACCAGCTTGCGCTTCTGAGCTGGATTGGCCTTGCTTCAAGTTGGTCTGCCAGTGTCAAGACCAAGACCACTCCTCCCCTCCTGAACATGTCCCACGATGTCCCGGTGTCAGAGTGCTGCCTTTGCCTGCTCTGTAGCAGCTAGCGGGGTCCACTTCCTTCCAGTGGCCAAGATGGGTGCTGCTTGGGACACAAGTGGGTCACTGGGGTGTTGGAGCGTCATTTCCAGTCTAACCTTGGCACACTTGTACTCCTCTGTCAGGCTAGTGATGGGAAGTTCCAGCATTCCTTTGCCATAAAGCCCAATGCTACTGAGGCACCTGGGAAGGCCAAGCCTCTCCAGTTTTTCCACCTTTGAGAGTGGAACCTCGTAGAGGGTTAGTGGCCAGAGGAGACGTGGCAGGAGTCCATACTGCATACACCAGAGCTTGAGCTTGCCAGGAAGCAAGGTTCTGTCGATGTTCTCTACGGTGCTGGCTATGTCCTTCCTGAGCTGCTCTACTTGCTCTTTGTCTTTGAGGGAGGCACCATACCATTGCCCCAGGCTCTTCACCGGCTTCTCGTGACTGTTGGAATGGGTTCATCACCAATGTAGAAGCAGTGGTCTGACAGCCTCCCCTTGACAATGGAGATGCTTCTGGACTTGCTTGGCTTGATCTTCATGTGAGCCCGCTCGATGTTCTCTAGGAGTTTTCCCAGTAGCCGTACTGTGCAAGCCTTGGTCACAGTAAGTGTGGTGAGGTCATCCATGTAAGCCCTGACTGGGGGCAGCCTCAGCCCAGGTCTTATTTGCTGTCCGCCTACCACCCATCGGGATGCCTGTATTATGACCTCCATGGCCACGGTGAATGGGAGGGGGGAGAGTCCCTCACGACCTCACAGCAGGAGGTCGTGAGGGACTGAGCAAAAAGTGTTTGCAAGGTCCAGGAATACTATGTGGAAATCTGTCCCCTCCTTCCTGGCGAGCTGGATTTGATGCCAGATTATGCTGCCGTGCTCCACACATCCTGAGAAGCCTGAAATGCCTGCTTTCTGGATTGATGTGTCAATCAGGTGGTTTCTTTGCAGGTAACTTGCGATGAGCAACCACGCTGAAAAAGATTTTCTCCTCGACATTTAGAAGGCTGATCTGGCAGAACTGGGTGATTTCTGAGGAGTCCTTTTCCTTGAGGATAAGGATCCCTCCAGCTCTCCGCGAGAATGTTGGAATCTCCTTCTTTTTCCATACAATCTTCATCAGCTTCCAGAGGAATTGAAGGACATCTGGTGCATTTTTGTAGAGTCTGTATGGAACTCCATTGGGGCCAGGCGCTGACGCAGCCCTTGATCTACGCACAGTTTTTTATACTTCACTCCACCTGGGTGGACTGATATCCAGCTTGTGCGCTGATGTGTTAAGGGGAGGCATGTCAGGTGGGAGTGTAACCTTTTTGTGGTGTCGTTCATCTGTGCAAGTTCTTTTTTAGGTGTTCTTCTAAAACAGCCTTTGACACAGAGGGACTTCCACTCTTCTCCTTTGTGAAGAGACTCTTGACAAATTTGAAGGGATCTTTGTAGAAGTGCAAGCTTGCTTGCTCTTTCCTTCTGCGCTTCTTCAAGAAACTCTCTGCTCTTCTCAGAGTTACAAGCCTGCCCTTGATCTCTTCCTGCAGTACGTTTATTCCGTTCTTTTCCTCCTCAAACTCGACAAAAGCTACCTCCTCTCCTTCACTAGCCTGTCTATCTCCGTCTGCCTTCGGGACTTGGTGGAAATTGTCAGAGTAGATTGTTTGCCTTCGACCACTTCGAACCGCTCTGATCCATAGTCATAGATCAGGTTACCCATTCTTTCCAGCTTCTTCAGGGTGGTGCCTCTGACCACTTGTAAGATGTTGCAGAGATCAGTGTTGACCTCCCTCCTCAGTGTTTTGTCGCAGGATTTTGGCCACTTGACTAATGGCCTTCTCCCCAAGATCTTCTTCTCTGTTGGGGGGCATGATGTCCTGGTTTCAGGTTGCTCTGCAGTACCTTGTTCTTCCTCCTCAGGGGCTGGGATGTTGATTTCCTGACAAAAAAGATTGTAACCTTTCGACATGAGTTGACATTGAAAAAATCAAATCAACTGGGGGTATCAACTTTAGAAACTTTGTTTTAATTTTATTAGGGAGCAAGACCAATCAAAGTTTTTTTATTAATATTACTCTTTCTGTTATTAAACATAAACCTATTGTGCCTTTTTCACAGTTGTGATGCTCTGGAAAAGAAGAATGATCCCTGTAGTTCTCAATCCTAATTAGTGTATGCTTGGAAGAGGTCAGAGTAACAGCTGTACTATATAAAGAAACTCTCGCAAACACACATAGTGGTGGACAGAGGTGCTTGCAGTGTGTCACTGTCAGCACACACTTCCTAGGAATAGATTATAGCTGAGTTTCTCTGTTTCCAAAGACACACAAGGCAGCAGAAGAGAGCAACATGATGGAGGTAACACAAGGAAAAATAGGTGTGTTCTTCCAGGGTGTAGTCACCAGGGATTGGGTGATGCTTATGGGGGGAAAGGGAAAGTGTTTTAAAGTCAATATCACTTAAAAGTAAAAGCATGAAATATACTTTGCATAATAGAGATAAACAAAAAACATTGTACTAACTGTATTTTATTTATAACGTATTGAAAAAATGTCGGTGTGTTCATCACTTTCTGTAACCACTCGGATGAATGATGTTGTGCCAAGGAGAAAAAATAACATAAAGCAGTTCTACAGTGATTCAGTTGTGAGTGGATGAGCACAGGTTCAACATTGTTGCAATTACTTGTTCAAACTGGCCCAAAAATAACACTGGAGTTTGTGTAGCTTTTTTTTTTTTTTGTATTCAATTATTCAATTACATTAAAGTAGCACAAGTTCACAACATGTGTACTCAAGGCAATTTACAAAATTGATTCAATGAAATAATACAGACAGACTGGTTAAAAATTTTTTTTGTTTTCCTATCTCTGGAAACCACGCAGATTTCATCAGGTCATTGACTTGCAACATTCACTCCTCCTGAAAGAGCCTGGAGAGACAGTGGACAATTACTCGCATTGCATTGTATGTGATAAGACAGGGCAGAGACACAAAAACAAAACAGAAGCACTGACCAAGGAATACTTTCTACAGTAGAGAGGGTAATAGCAGATTAGCTCCATAGATGGCTTAGTCTAGGTAAGACACAGAGCTAAGGAAACAGGGTGTGAGCCAGTTTTTTAGGTCAAGAGGATGAAAGCGAGCACATGCGGTTAGTTGGAGTAAAACCTCAGCCAAAACCTATACCTGGCAGAGTAACATGTCTAAACATTGAAAGACGGGGCCAACTGATTCCCTAAAGAAAAAAAAAAAACTGAGACAAGATTGGATATAAGCTCCGACGTAAGAATCACTACCTGAACCCGAGTGATCGCCTGTGCAGTTGCCTGTGCACGCTGATTGCCTACATGCTGAAGAAGCAGGCGCTGCTGCCCAGTGCCAGTCCCGAATATTGTTATTTTATTTTATTTTGTATTGTTTTTTTCATATTTTTATTAGGAAGTAATGCACATTACAACAATAGAGATGTGTATCCATATGTACATCCTTTTCACATAGGGTATCATAGCAAGCAACAATATGTACATATTGGCACCATAAAGGTACTGTGTGTACTGCAAAAATAAAACAAAATAATTAACATCGTAATAATAACAACTAAATAACAATAGATCTTAATAAGCTACAGTATAACAAAATATAAATAAAGCCCTTCAAAAAAAAAATTTAATCTAAAAAAAATAAATAAATAAATAAAAATCCAAAATTAAATAAACAAAAGCAAAACAAACAAACAGGGGAGGGAGGGGTCAATCAGAAGGAAAGGACTGAAGAGAGCGGAAGAATGTAATAAAGGGGAGCCATTTGTCATAAAATTTACCAGAATTACCTTTCACTGAATATCGGATCTTTTCTAGCTTCAGAAAAGACATGGTGTCATTGAGCCATTGGGTAATAGAAGGGGCTTTAGTCGACTTCCAGTGCAAAAGAAGGTGGCGTCTGTCCAGTAATGAGGTAAATGCCAAAATATCTAGTTGGTTAGGGGTAAACCAGTTACGGTCCTCTGGGAGCCCAAATATGGCAATGTGGGTTGGAGACTTTTATGAACAAAGAGAGTATTTTTGACATGGTATCAAAGTAATTCAACCACTATTGTTATTTTTAAAAGAAAAGCAGATGGAGAGGAGCAGATCGCCACAGGGAATGAAATCAATCATAAATCAAGCCATAAATCAAGCCAGAAAGCACTCGTGTCGTACTGGTATGAATATACGGGAATATAAATATGAAGCTCCAGTTATCTTCACATCACACCTGTTGCACAACACCGGCCATATATTATACGAGTCAGCTACCTTTAACTATTCTCATTTCGTGTTGCGTATTTATTATTTTGTATGTATATACAGATGTATATGTTTTGTGGTCGCTGCGTACAGCACTTTGGACAGAGGCATCTGTATTAAATGTGCTATACAGATAAAGTTGACAATAACACTGACTTGCACACACCTTAGCTACTTTGCAATACTGCTAAACCAATATGCAAATTGCGTATCATCTCACATTACTCTGTAAATAGGCTGGGGTGTTTTTGTCCAGTTTGAATATTTTGTCTTTTTTATGCCAGTATGTCATATTAATTTGTGCAATATTCCCTGTGGTTTTTATTTTACTTTTATTTTTGGATTTTCTGATAAAGTTTATCCTCTGTTGTTTAAGAACTGAAAAATGTGCTTTAATAGGCCAAAGCATGGTTTCTGAAACAGATGTCTGACTGTTTCTGTTTTTCAGGATCTCAGTGTGAAATGGCCAAAATTGACATCGTGATGTTTTTGGATGGTTCAACCAGTATATCTCCTGATGATTTTGAAATTATTAAATCATTTTTTTCTCAAATAGTTGAAAATTTCCACATCAGCCCCAACAACGTCCAGATTGGTAAAAATTTTGTTTTCGTTTACTTGTCATATTATTTCTTTAAAGAGAAGTCTATGTTTACGAAACATTTGTAAATCCCAGTGAAAAAGATTTCACTCTGTTTGTAGTATTTTTATGTGAACAATTTAACTATAGGCCTATAAACATGAGTGCACTGTGTTTGGTCTGACCCATGGGTGTGTGCTTTCTGTAGCTCTAACTCAGTTTAACGACGACATAAAGAGTGAGTGGGAGCTGAATTCTTACACAAACAAACAGCACCTGCTACAGGCCATTAAAGTAATGCAACAACAGATGGGCAACACATACACAGGTAATGCTGATCAAAATAAGTTCCAGTTCTTTCTTCTTATGGAGAGGGGTTGGACGTCTGGTTCTGACTGGTTCTTAATTCAGAACAAGTTTACAGCTGCTCACAGAAGGAGCAACTGAGCTGATGATAGCTGTTCACGTCAGAATGTAGGTTAGACAACTGAGGAAGACGTGAAAAGGGAAGTTTGGAGTATATTTATCTTGTATTGGCCTTTTTAGTATTATTATAAGATTATTTAGGGATTGTTTTTTAAATTATTTTCAAAGACGGTTTGATTAGTAAATGGTCCTCAGAATAAGATTAACTAAGAGGTTAGGTAGATAATACAAAAACATTGACAAAACGTATAATTTTCCATGGAACAAAGATTAATATTGTTTGTAATGTAATGTTTCTTTGTATTTGTATTTGACTTTTGATGTTTGATGGTCTACTTCATTGTACTAAACAGGTTTTTTCTTTTTTTCATGATCAGTGAGTTCCTGAAACAATTTGGCATCCACAGATTTTCTTTGTTTGAAATGCAGGTCTAACTCTGAGACACATCCTTCATCACACTTTCAAACCCAATGTGTGGATGCGTCCCAACTCAATGAAAACAGCTGTCTTTATCACTGATGGAACAAATACAGATTTTATTACCATCCCTGGAAAGGAGCTGAAAGACACTGGCATTGAGCTCTTTGTCATCGGTAACTAACTTTTTGTAATGTGGGTTCTCTTTCAACATTCGTTTTGGTATCTCACTATGGGACACGACCCCAGCGCTGTCCCCCAGAAGCTCTATTACACTACGCCAGTCCTGACTGGCCAGCAAAAGTGACGTCAGCTCCAGGAGGAGGTGCTTCCTCCCTCTATAAAAGCTGACATCATGCAAGCGATCTTCAGTCTAACACCTCTTCTCGCTCCCAGAAGCAACTCTCAGACAGCTAATACGGTACTATTGAGCTAGCTTAACTGTTCACAGAGCGAGCTAACAACTCGGTCGCCGAACGCTTCTCAATAGCTGTGCTTGGTTGTACTGAGTTCTTCTACCGCTGGTCTGTCACCAAACAGCAGCAACTGCAGCTAGTCTCCAAACTAACTGCGCCCCTTTCGCTTTGGTTTTAAACGAAGCTAATAGTCACGAAGCTTGGACCTGTACTCACCATGGACAGAACCAAACTACCGGCTAGAGCATGCACATGTGGCAACCTCATTGCTGGGGCAGATACCCATTCTGTCTGCGCTTCGTGTCTTGGGCCGCAACATGCCCAAGACGGGTTAGCGTCGCCAGCGAGCTGCGAACACTGTGCACGGCTCTCCGTTAAAACTCGTCGGCGCAGGCTAGCACGCCAAGCTAGCTTGTCAGAGACGGACCCTGTGCTGGGGGTATCCAACCCCCCCGCACGGTTCTTGCCGTGACTGATGAGGGAGAGCCCCCGTTAACTCAAGTCAGTTGGGGCGACCAGCTTGATGCTGTCGTACCACTTCTTGATATGGAGGAAGACGAAGCCGACCCCCCGGCGTTCAGTAATTTTGCTGGTGCAGAATCTGACTCCAAGGTGGAATCCGTTAGTCTCGGGTCGGATGACTACGAGCAGGACGGCGAGACATTCTCCATCCCGTCGGCTGCAAAGCCAACGGAAGCTGGTGAAGCCAACGGAAGCTGGTGAAGCCCACTGCAG
Source organism: Fundulus heteroclitus (assembly GCF_011125445.2). Taxonomy (NCBI): domain Eukaryota; kingdom Metazoa; phylum Chordata; class Actinopteri; order Cyprinodontiformes; family Fundulidae; genus Fundulus; species Fundulus heteroclitus. The sequence continues at coordinate 22,887,585 of NC_046370.1, forward strand.
CGGCGCCCCAAACCCGACTGCATCGGATTTGCACGATGTCTGCAGAAGAGCAGCTGCAAAGCTGGGCATTGAATGGCCGGAAACCCCGGCCGAGACCACCACGTCTCGGTATGAGGGGAAAAGGCTTCCAAAAGCCAAATCTTCCGCCAGACAACTGCTGCCGGTTTTCCCAGAGTGCCTTGAGGAAGCAACCCGGTCCTGGACTAACACGCTCACCGCCAAGAACCCCGTTCTGGGAGGGTCGGCGCTGGACTGGACCGGCATGGAAGACAGCGGTTTCCTCCGTCTGCCCCCTGTTGAACCTCAGCTGGCATCCCACCTGCACCCCTCACAGAAATCGACCATGACAGCGGCAGGACCAACCCTCCCGTTCAAGGCCGATTCGTTTCAGTCAGCTTTAAACGAAAAAAGCTACAAAGCAGTAGCAACATCGGTTAAAGCCCTGAACGCCTCATCACTTCTCCTCGCTTATCAAGCAGAACTACAGGAGCGGCACCTCGTCAGACGTTTGCTCAGGCGGCGGCTCGACCGGTCTACCGCATCCCTAAGCGCCAACCTCAGCCGCAACCACCGGACCACGGCCAAGGAAAGCAGACCGAGCTCAAAGGTGCATGGGGACGAAAGCCCTTTGCGCCACCGGTGACTTCGGGAACCAAACCTCCGGCCACCGCGAGCGCAAAGAAAAAGAGGCGGGCTACCTAGGAAGCTAGCCTCGGGATGGGAGAGCGGGCACTGCCAGACACCTGCTCCCCTCCCACCGGGAAACGTTCTGTCCCAGGTCGAGTTTGTGAAGCCACGTTCAGGGCAATTCAAACGACCTGCAGAGCCAGCGTTGGAGCTCACAGTTGGAGCAAGCGGAGAAAACTCACGCACAGCCAGAGCTCAGTGGAGCCAGAGCAGTTGCTAGAAAGCACACACCAGTGCACAAACACACGCCAGTGTTTGAAAACACAAATATCTCCCTTCATAATAAACTCAATAAAATTGTTACCAGGCGCGCAACTAGGTCAAGTGCCGAGGGCGCAGCCAAAACAAAAAAACATAAAAATGTCAGAAATGACATTGGGACAGAACGGGGCCGTGCAGCTGCACATGAGGCCAACAGGAGGAGCTCTTGCCCCACCTTTGGCATACTCGGCAGCTCTCTCTATGGAAGAGGGAGCGGACCGGGAGCAGCACCAGCTTGCGCAGCCAGCACTGAACAGTGCTCACACGGAAGCACTTCCCAGCCCTCTAACGAGAAAAATCCAGCTGTGGCGAGCGTGCGGGGCATCAGATTGGGTGCTAAAGACCGTATCCAGAGGGTACAGGCTCCAGTTTGTAACAGCCCTTCAAAGGCATAATACAGTCATATGCGCGGGGAGAACACGCACGCATTCTGCAAGAGGAGATAATATCTCTGCAGAACAAAAACGCAATTCGGCTGGTCCCGAGGAGCAAAGCAGAGACGGCTTTTACTCCAGATATTTTCTCGTACAGAAAAAAGGCGGGGGGCTGCGACCGATTTTAGATCTGCGAGCGCTGAACGCATATCTGAGGCAGTATATGTTCAGGATGCTGACACACGCAGCTCTATTAAGGTTTGTGCGTCGAGGAGATTGGTTCATCTCCATAGATTTGAAAGACGCATATTTTCACATCCCTATATATCCCCCTCACAGAAAGTACCTCAGATTTGCCTTCCAGGGGAAGACGTACGAATATCTCGTACTTCCCTTTGGCCTGTCACTGAGCCCGCGCGTGTTTGTGAAATGCACCGAGGCGGCAGTCGCACCTCTGAGGGAAAAGGGAATACGTCTGGCTATGTATATAGACGACTGGCTGATCGCAGCTCAGTCTCCAGGGGAACTTATGACGCACGCCGAGATGCTGATATCACATCTGGCGGCTCTGGGTTTCACAATAAACTGGGAGAAGAGTATCCTAACCCCAGTACAAACAATAACCTTCATTGGGATGTCCCTAAATTCAGAGGAATTCAGAGCACGCCTCTCAGCAGAACGATTGAAAGCTTTCCAGACTTGTCTGGCAGCTTTTCGCAGAGGCGCGCTCGTGAAATTCAGACTGTGCCACAGACTGCTGGGTCTGATGGCATCAGCACTATCGGTCATCACACTCGGCCGTCTGCACATGCGACTGTTTCAACGGTGGGTGGCATTGCTCAATTTGAGCCCAACACGCCATGCCCACCGGAAGGTGATCGTTTCTGGGACATGCGCACTCGCTCTGAGTCCGTGGAAACACCCCACATTCCTGAACGCTGGTGTCGCCATGGGAACCATCCTAACACGGAAGGTTGTGACCACGGACGCCTCGTTGACTGGCTGGGGAGCCACACACGAGGGCATGATGGTAAACGGTGTCTGGAGCTCACAAACACGGACAGCTCACATAAACTGTCTGGAGCTCCTAGCTGTTATACTGGCTCTGAGACATTTTCTGCCCTTTATTAGAGGGCACCATGTTTTGGTCAGAACAGACAATACAACGGTGGTTGCATACATCAACAGGCAAGGAGGCCTGCGCTCACATCACTTACACATGCTGGCACACAGACTGATAGTCTGGACCAGCTCACGCCTCCTGTCACTGAGAGCCACTCATGTGCCAGGTGTGATGAACAGGGGTGCAGACCTGCTGTCGAGGGGCAGCCCCCGCTTCAAGGAGTGGAGACTCCACAGCGAGGTCATAACCCAAATATGGCAGCGGTACGGTCAGGCGGAGGTGGACCTCTTTGCATCAGAGGAGAACACTCAGTGTCTGAGGTTTTTCTCCCTGACCGAGGAGGGCGCTCCGCTGGGGCTGGATGCTCTAGCACACGAGTGGCCTCCGGTGCTCTTGTATGCTTTTCCACCGCTGGAACTGATTATTCCTACCCTTGCCAGGGTGCGAGAGAGGAAACATTCGCTCATCCTGGTAGCTCCCCGCTGGCTGGGGAAGCACTGGTTGGCAGAGATTTTCCAGCTACTGCAGGGCGAGCCATGGCAGCTCCCCCTCCGCAGAGATCTGCTAACGCAGGCACGCGGAAAGATATTTCATCCTCACCCAGAACGTCTGGCTCTATGGGCCTGGCCTGTGAGAGGCTAAATTTGGCAGCCGGCGGGTTCCCCCAGAACGTCATTGACACAATTCAGAGCGCAAGAGCAGTCTCAACTCGTAGCGCATATGAGGGAAAATGCCGTGCTTTTGAGAGTTGGTGCGAAAACAACATGCTCAGAGCAATGCAGAGCCCTGTGTCAGTTATTCTGACATTTTTACAAGAGCTGCTGGGCAAAGGCTTGGCCTTTTCCACTGTCAAAGTCTATTTGGCAGCTATTTCAGCTTGCCATGTAGGTTTTGGAGACAAAACAGTGGGACAACATCCTCTGGTGTGCCAGTTCATGAAGGGTGCACGACGGCTCCGGCCAGTGTCCAAAAGCCTTACCCCTTCATGGGATTTGCCGACGGTGCTTGATGCTTTGTCACATGCACCTTTCGAACCTTTGGAGCAGGCTGAGCTTAAAGTGCTTTCATTTAAGACAGCTTTGTTAGTCGCATTGGTTTCTGCCAAACGTGTTAGCGACATTCAAGCTTTTTCAGTAAACCCTTCCTGCATGCGGTTTACTGAACGAAATCTTAAGGTTTCAGTGAAACCCAATCCGGCTTATATGCCAAAGGTCTTTAACCCGACTCTACCATGTCGTCCTTTGGAGCTGATGGCTTTCTGCCCTCCACCATTCTCCTCTCAGGAGCATGAACGGCTGCATACGCTCTGCCCTGTGCGAGCTCTTCAGATCTATGTGGAGAAAACAGCTAGTTTTCGCAAATCTGAGCAGCTGTTCGTGTCATGGGCTTTACCACAAAAACGGGAAGCCCCTAGCTAAGCAGCGCCTTTCCCATTGGATAGCGCCTTTCCCTCACACCTTCACTAGGTTCTATAGACTGGATGTCACAGTACCAAATCTGGCTCACGCGGTTCTGGGTGTGGGATCCACATTTAAATGACTGCAGCATGCATCTTTTGGTCGAGTAAGCTTATCTGGCAATACGGGAGTCGCCATATTCCATAGTGAGATACCGAAACGAATGTTGAAAGAGAACTTTAGGTTAAGGAATTAACCCCGGTTCTCTGAAACATGAGTGAGGTATCTCACCAGATCACCCTCCTTGCCTGGAGCGAGGAAGAGGTGTGCTTATAAGACTGAAGATCGCTTGCATGACGTCAGCTTTTATAGAGGGAGGAAGCACCTCCTCCTGGAGCCGACGTCACTTTTGCTGGCCAGTCAGGACTGGCGTAGTGTAATAGAGCTTCTGGGGGACAGCGCTGGGGTCGTGTCCCATAGTGAGATACCTCACTCATGTTTCAGAGAACCGGGGTTAATTCCTTAACCTAAAGTTGATTCACCTTTTATAGCGAACGTACAAGTTCCTACTTTTTCAGTAGACCTCTAGGGTTAGGTTAATAAAAACCTGTTCTTTTAATAAAATTTGTACCTGGATCTTGTCTATTAAATGCCACAGTCATTGTATGTTTTTTGTTGTTGCTTTTTTCCCAGTTGTGGGGGATAGCGATTTGCTCACTGATTATGAAGCAATCAAAGATCATTTGTACTCCGTAAACCATTTTGAAGAACTCCCCAAGTATGTTGAGAGGTTCGTCGTGAGCATCTGTCATAGTGCTTTCAACCACGGTAGGCAAAGAGTCCACCATCATTACAAACGGCTTCATTTCAAGATATTACATTTATAAAATCACAGTCTTTTTCAATTGTGTGATGTATTGTTTCATTTACTCACCTGTCTAGTATAAGGAAATACATTTTAGTGTGAAGCTAAATTGCACTGCAGTAAGGGTTATATTTTTATGAATCAGTCAATTCATCAGTGAGTAGATCTTGAACATTTCCTATAACAGAATTTATATGTGTTTATCATATTTCTCAAAAACACACTAGCTTTCTATCATTAAAACTAGGGCTGTGCATAAAAATCGATATAAAGATTAATATCGATATTTTTAAAAACGATTTAATATCGATATTCTGGCTTTCAATATCGATATACCTCCCAACCTCTAGGGGGCGTTTTTTTTTTTTTTTTTTTTTTTTTTTTTTTTTTTTTTTTCCCCAGTGTCCTGTCTAGCAATATGGCAATAGGAATTG